>NC_083317.1:114795292-114969535 GCF_963455315.2 Globicephala melas | reverse complement strand
GCAGAATTGGAAACAGAATACGTTTAATAGATGAGAAAGTTTTTATTGGTAAAGTCTTCATGTAGTGACTGTTTTGAGTAAACAAATTTTTTTTAAAGTGAGGGCACTTTATTTCCTTATCAACTGAACAATATTTAATGAACACTTGACATATATATAAGATATTAAACGTGGTTCTCTAAAATATGAGAAGAGTGGTCAGTTACTCTTTCAATGAACACTGAGCGGCCACAGATTTCTGAGATCACAGGGATGAAAGACAGAGTTCCTACCCTTAAGAGGAAGTAGATGATTACGGTGTGGTGAGATTTGTGTGTCCTGGTACGGAGTGCTAGGGGAAGCTGACAAGGGGCCAACACATTCAGATGTGGGGTAGGTAGTCAGAACAGGATCCTTAGGAAAATTGACGCTTGAATCATTTTGGAGGATTAAGAGTCAGCCCAGGAGTTAAGGCAGAGTGTGGTACAGGCACAGGGAAGTGTTTGCACAAAGGCATGAGAGACTGTCGCTTGTAGGCAAGATGCAGCGCTGCAGTAAATCAGAGCGCCCTGAGTGCTGGTACCCACACGGTTGTGGAGAGAGGCAAGGCTAGAGTCAGGGGCAGGTTGAGTTCACAGTGCTGGTGGGCTCTCCAGTGGTGACACATTTGGATACATGGTCTTGGCACCCAGGAAAGAGGTCTAATGTCAAGACAGATATTAGGAAACAGTCAAAATACAGATGGTAAGTGAGCCTTGGTTTTGGATGAAGCCACCGTGGAAGAGTGTGTGTAGCTTTGGAACGGGAGCATTCATAAGTTATTCAAAGTAACTTGAGCAGTTATTTTCAGGGTCACTTGGAAGAAAAATTTTTTCAGATTGGTATGCCAGGGAAAGGACCAAGGGACAGTGCCAATTAATGTTAAAAATAAGAAACTTTTATTTTCAGAAACAGAATAACATTTCTTCTTCTACACTCAGTAGAGAGAAGCTTGAATTGAAGGTCTTTATTTGTACCTGTTGGTGCAAGTTAATTCTGTAATAATATTACTTAACTATTCAGAGACTGCCCAAGTAAGTACCTGAAAGGTGCCTGTATTGCATCAAGTCCAACCCAATTAGAGGTTGACTATAACTTGACTCCTAAGTTTTGTTTTATCTTAAAAGCAATAGATTCCAAAGGTTTACAGTTCAGTATAGTAAGATCAACTTTGCAGTGTTTTTTTAAAATTTTTTTTTTTTTTGGCGAAAAAAAAAAACTAAATGGAAAAAAATGCCATTTACAGTAAAATCTACTATACTGTCTGGTGTCACAGCCTGAACAGTGTCGTATAAAGGACCGTAGAACTGGAGTTAAAGGTCCGGATTGTAGCCGCCGCTCTCAGTGATCTAGTGTCAGCCTGGACTCATCACTTAGCCCATCTGCCTTGTGCTAGAGTTCTCTAAGGCCCCCACGAGGCAGAATGTTCTCTGAATCCATGTCCCAAGCAAGCCTGGCCTCCGAATCAGGCAAAGATCTGAGCATGTGGTCATAGCGCATTATTTCACCACAGGGTCTCCAGGTCTCCACGAAGCAGAAGGTGTCCCCGTGGGATTTGTTTGAGGGTCAGAAGAACCCAGCTCCTCTGTCCTGGGCCTGGTTTGGGACTGTCCGAGTAGACCGGAAGGTCATCAAGTACGAGGAACAGCATCACCTCCTCCTGTATCACACACACCCCATGCCCAAGCCCCGAAGTTACTACCTCGAGCCGCTGCCCCTGCCCCCTGAGGAGGAAGAGGAAGGGCCTACATCTCCCATTTCTCAGGAACCGGAGAGGAAATCAGCTGAGCTGTCAGATCAAGGAAAAACCACAACAGATGAAGAGAAGAAGACAAAGGGAAGGAAGCGCAAGACGAAATCCAGCTCGAGAGTTGATGTGAGTACGGGAAGTAGAGAGAGGTCTTGGGCACGTTAGCGTCTCCTAGCAGATTTACTAGTTCCTGAATTATATCCCTAAGAAACATTCCTAGGCGCAGTATAAGCCTATTTGTAAGCTGTCCTGACGGCTCAGATGTCATCAACAGAACCTCCTCTACTTTTCATAACTTTGTTTAATTTTAGGCTTCAATTGTGAATAATATGAATATTTCACTGTCTCACAATTTCTCAAATTTGAAACTTGAATTTTTTGACCTACAAAATCTCATCCTCGTACATATTTTTATTATGAGGTGTCTAAAATATTTTTTGTATTTTGGGCAGTTGATATCTGTAGTAAATTAACATAGAAAACTCTTTGTTTTCCCTAGATAAAACCCCATCTGATCTATCTAATAGGATGATTCTGAGATTTCCTAGTTTACCATTTCCATCTTACTGTCCTCTATATTCTACTTTTTACCATATTTTCAGACTTTATAAGAAGTAAAATAAACATAATTTGAAACAGTTTTACCTCTTGTTTCCCTGTTAGCCTTCCCTACCTAGAGCAACCTTTTCTGAAAAAAAGAGAAATCTATGAGATGGTAACTTAGAAATAATTTTATAGAATTAACATGTAAAATAGCTTTCCATTTAAACTCACCGGAAAATATTTGAGAGGGAACTTGTGACATTTTTCTATAAAATTCGAGAGCGTTCTTGTTGTCCAGTGGAAGAAATGTTCACAAGTTGTCGTTCAGTCATCATGACTAATTATTGGTATTGTTCACCTATGTCAAAACCAAAACATTTTTTCCTAGCTGATAGCTTGGTGATTAATATTATTCTAGAAATGACCACCATTGCTTTTGGGTGCCACTTGAATGTCAGTGCCCTCTTCTCGTGTAAGCCTTCCTACCAATATCCCTTTGTTTTGAAAAAGGTCCAGACTGTTTTAATAAGGTTCAGACTGCCACTCCCCCAAGTCTGGGTCTCCTAGCCTGTCTATCCACATGGATGCATTTCTGTTCCTTTCAGATGCTTTAAAAGACCTCAGACTCATCTCATTCCCCAGGTGCATCCTGGTCATGTCCCTTTCTCCCATACTTTTCCTGAAGCTGCCTCTTTTCAATCGGGTATATTGCAGGGAACTGAGCCTTTAGTTTTCCTTTCATCCTTCAGGGCTGGAGAAGGAGGAATTGAGGCATTCAGGTGTGATCCTTAGAGGCTTTGCAGTTGCTCCAAGGAAGAGAAAGCCCTGGGCAAGAAGTGTGGTGAGGGGCGGAAGGGGACAAGATGGAAGGGGAATCTCCTTCTTCAGAGTGCTGTACTGAAAGTTGGAACTAAGACACTGTCTAGGCTGGAGACTGGTTCTGAAGTACTGTGGGCCTTTCTGGCTAATTCTCATCCAGGTACAAGGTATCAGGAAAGCCTTGTAAGATGCAGTGAGCGGGAGATTCAGCCCCTAAAGACACTTTCTCGGCCGTGGGTGGTGTTCCAAATGTGCTTTTAGTATTTTAAACACAGAGTGCAGAAGAGATCCTTTTCCAACTTCCCCTGCTGTAGCCATGTACATTTTAAGTCAAGGAAGAGTTTTAATTTAAATGAGTGTTTTGCAGAGAATATGCCGACTGCTGGGATAGGAGCTCTCTCAAGTAATGTGATAGGAGGAATTTGCGTTAATTATCTTTGTGGCGTGTGGAGTTAAGTAACTGTTTTTTTCTTTAACCCCGTGTTGAAGGAGTATCCACAGAGCAACATGTACCGAGTGCCTCCCAACTACTCACCCGTCTCCTCCCAGATGATGCATCACCCACAGTCCACCTTGTGGGGCTACAACCTCATGGGTCAGCCCCAGCAGCCCGGCCTTTTCCTTCAGAGCCAAGCTCTCACTCCAGGTATGTGAAGACGGAGCGTAGTCAGGGGACTCCGAGGTGAGAAATAGCTTGGGATTCTCTTTGCTTTTAAACTGAAACCTCCACACAACTTGCACATTTCCAGAAGTGAGCGCTCAGTGGACATGTCTGGAATTTCCCTCCACTCAAGGTGTTTTTTCCTTCTTCTAAGATTTCAGTTTCAGTGACTAGTTCATGTGTCGCTTTTGGAATTTTCATCCAATGTCAGAAGGAGATTAGCCCCTGATGCACATCTCAGCTATAAGATAAAAAGTTGATAAAGTTTTGTGTTGTGAAATTTGCGTGTGCTTTTATCAGATATAATTCTTATCAGCATTTTGAATTATTAGACACTATTTTAGTGTCTTTTATTGTTTCCTCATGTTATAACTTTTAAATTGTTTATACCACGAAGGATCTCAGAAGTTTGGTGCAGCAAATAGATATCAGTAAGAAATCCTACCGTATTCACAGTAAATGTTAGTATTGCTTTGATTCAAGCCCAAGTAGATTTTATATCTAGAATAAAGATTTTTCTGAATAAAGAAGTCTCTTAATTAGAAATGAATTTAATTTTTTCTTTCTAAATGAAAGTTTGCCTGTTTCTGTGAAACAGTTTATTTTGAGATCTCAACCTGCATTTTGTTAGGATGTGACATTCTAACAAATAGTAATTTTTCCTTACTGTGTTCTGTATTATATTGTGATTTTTATTGTAATTGGAGGATGACATTTTGATTCTTGGCTTACGGTAGGGGAGAATCCATATTTTGCCCTCTGAATCTGTGGTTAAGAGAGCTGGTCTGGGAGTTACAGTTCTGCTTCAACTCTGGCTCTACCACCCTCTTACTGTATCATCTCCACCATGTCTTAGCTTCTCTGTGCCTCAGTCTGATCATCTGTAAAGTGGACGTGCTAACATATACCCTCACAGTGTGGGTGATTCAATTATCCATTCAACAACATGTACTGAGCTTCGTTCATCGTGTGCCAGATACAGTTTTAGTTGTGAGGGTATTGCAGTAAGCAGAATGGATGAAAATGCTCATTCTTTCTTTGAAGGATGAAATAAGTTTTATATTACATACACAGACAAACACACATATATAATTTACAGTGAGTTTTTAAAAATACAGCATTTAGAAGATAGCCTGACACAACAGACAGGTTCAGTGAGTGATCTTAACATATCCTACCTCAGGGCTTTTGCACATGCTGGCCCCTGCCTGGAGTGGGCTCCCTCAGATATCTGCATGCTCACTGCCTGCTTCCTTTGGGTTGAGGCCTGCACTGACCACCCTGTTTTAAACTGTAAACCACACCCTTTCCCTGGCCTCTCTGTTCCCCTCCACTTCCTTCAGTTTCTTTCTAGCACCGGCACTTGTTTATAGACTCTATCTATATTTTACTTACTTCCTGGTTTATTATCTGCCTTCTCCAGAATGTAAGCTCCATGAGGGCAGGTATTTTTTCTCATGGCTCACTATAGTATGCCCAGAACTTAGAGCAGTGTCTGGCTTGTAGTGGGGTCTTAAAAATAGGTTATTCAGTGAATAGAATGTAGACGACAAAAGAAAGAACAGACTAGGCAGTGGTAAATGTGGAAAATAATAAGGGCTCATCCTCTCTTTTGACTTTCTCTCTTTAATTCCAAAGTCCTTGTGAATTTAAGCATTTTTAAACTTTTTAGATATTGAAATCAAACACAAGGACTGTCTATAAATTGAAGGCTAAGTATTTTAAAAGGCACATACCCTTTTCCCCCTAGAATACTGTAAAAGGTGTTTATAAGTTGAGGAACTTTAGGTATTAGGTAAGTCTTAGGTATCATGACATGTAAGAAAAAGAATTGAAGAAAACAATTAATTATGAGGATTTTACATGTGTGAATTAATAGATTTTCATAAAGTTTTAAATCCTATGGAGTTGAGGAAGAGTATGTACCATCTGCTTGCATTCATGCATTCTTAAAAATGCAAAACAGTGCCCTTCCCCCCCAACACACACACACACACACACACACACACACACACACACACACACACACACACACACACACACACACACACACACACACACACCTTTAGCAATCTCTCTCTCTCATGTATACACTCCAAGATGGTAAAATTATAAGGAAATGCATGTGAATAATAAAGAGCATTTGGTGAGAGATGGGGAGGAAATTAATTCGGTGAGACTATACAGAGGGCGTCAGTGTATTTATTATATCTTATTTCTTTAGCTGACTCAGAGGTATAAGATTATAGAAAAATGAGGGAAATTAGAAGTAGATCATAGCCTAATCTTTAAAAAGAATGTCTCTTAATTATAAAATGAGTCAATAAAGTTGTATTAGTATATTTCCAATTCTTCAACAAAAGTTACCTTGTCATGTTACTCAAATTGACCTCCCACTTTTTTTCCAAATGTTCTTCAAATGCTGCTGAATGACTTCATAAATCATATTGCTGATTGTGACGCTGAGTCTTTAAAAGAATGTGGGCTTTTTCAGTGATCAGTGTTGAAATGTTTGTTTCCATCATACAAGTTGGTTTAAAGAAAAAATATAACATTTGTAAGGTATTTATGTAGAAGTTTTCTTATTCACATACATTCAAGAATATAAACTATCTGGTGAGTGAAGGATTGGCACCTACTTGAAGCCAGTAAATGTTGAAATTTTTTTTCCTCTTAAAGGCATTTGGCAGATTATATATGCAAATATGTTAAGGTTTCCATTTGTTTTTTTAAGCTATAATTAATGTTTCTTGTTTATTTGACGTCTACCCTTCAAAAACAATGTGTTTTGTCTTTAGAATCATGGTATTTGAAGCTTCCGAGCATTTCAGGTTTTTAAAGTTTTGTCATGCTTCTCTACCGAAAAACAGGCATTTTTATTTTGCTGTGGTAAAGAAACTTAAATACCATGAACTTCAAAAGGGTTTAAAGTTACAAAAGGGTCTCTATGCCTGGCTTAGCACACTTGATAAAATACCCCACGAAGGCAATACATTTTGTGCAAGTGACGTGTCCCCGGGGCGCCTCGCATAATTTAGAACCCACATGATTCTGAAATTGTGCCAGTGACTCTGCATCTCGGGGCGTTTCACTTTACCAACCAAAGTGGGCCCTCTGTGAAGTCATTCAGATATTATCATTCACTAGATGTCACCCTCCCCATCGTTTGGAATTTATGCAACCCTTAGGGATCTTTGATATTTGTAGAGGGTGGGGCAGTGCCCTGCTTCCCACTGAGCTCCTCAGGTGAGGCTCGGGGGGTGAGACTTCTGTGTTTTAATAAAGTAAGGAAGACCTATTGCATTAACATGCGCAGAAAGCCCTTCCTTCCGGTTGCTTTTGTAGGTGGCTCCAGGTTGGACCCCGCGGGCTCCTTTGTCCCCACCAATACCAAGCAAGCTCTGTCCAACATGCTGCAGCGGCGCTCGGGGGCCGTGATGCAGCCGCCCTCCCTTCACGCCATCACGTCGCAGCAGCAGTTGATACAGATGAAGCTTCTGCAGCAGCAGCAGCAACAGCGGCTTCTCAGGCAAGCCCAGACGCGACCTTTCCAACAGGTTTGTCCCGATCAGCAGTGTCCTCCTCCACGTTTCATTAGTTCCTCTAACTAGGGATGAGAGTGGGGATGTGACAGATTCTTGCTGCACATGCACGCCTGTTTACCTGTGCGAGCGAGTGCACGTGGATCTCCCTCGTACAGGTTGATACATGCTTCTCCCCCCCTTGTATTTTACTATTATCATGGATCAGATAAGGACTTGAAATGTCTTAGGTTCATTCAAAGTATGCCTCAAAACAAAAAGGAGAGCTAATGATTTTCTCGTCACTTGGAAGCTGCAGGACTTTCATCCTTGAAGTGACCTTCTCTGAGCACTCATTCCCTATTATCGTTATCACCATATTCCGTACTCCTTTTAGCTCTACTTTCACGTATTATTATTTGATGTATTACTTTGAGGTTGTAGCTCTGAAGCCCTGATGTTTCCTAGGTTTTCTCCTACAGTGCCCTGTACTGCACAGACTCTGTTTTCAGTATATACTTCACAAGATCTACAGTAGGCAAAGAATACATACACTACAAGTGACAGTCAGCATATGGATATCTTTAACTCTTGATTTATATTATTTCTATTTTTATGCCCTATAACCCCATCTTCTATAAATTTTAAAATGATAGTGATTGTTTAACATTGGTGGAAGTCACACGAAACTTAGTATAGACTCATAAATAACCCACCAATCTGTACAAATATGTTAAAGTAAAAAGAGGGAGGTGAGAATGTGCTTTTTCTTCCAGTTTCTGTACACTTTTTGTGTTTTCCGGTTTTTCTTAGAACAATTGCACTATGGTGGTGCTGACGGTAGCCGCTAACACGATGAGAGCACTTACTTTTTTGAGAACTTTAATGTGTTGCTTGTCTTAGATCTCACAGCAACCCTTGAGTGAGGTACTTTATGATCCTCAAAGGAAGTAGCCAGTCTACAAGTGTATCCTGCTCTAAGAACAACCACAGATTTTCAAATTAGCAAGGAATTCTAACGCTTTTAAAAATATTCTTTGTGTTCTGAGTAACTTTCTAGACGCGTCTCCATTGTACAACTTGTGGCATTTCTGCATGAAGTCCACTTAGTGATTTGGGGGATGGGAGTGGTAGGGCTAGTTATGCCGTCTTAAAAATGGTTCTTTTCCTTTTTTTAATTTATTATTTGTTCTAACCTGTGTTATAAGAAGGACAGGAGAGGGGAATGTAGTTTGAACCACATGAGAATACAAACAACAGTCACTACATGCTTGTCTCCCCCTGAGCTCTCAGAGATTTTTGATCACTCAAACTCCCTGGGTGTCAGGAAACACGGGCCTAAGTTACTTCTTACACAGAAGTGATGAAGATTTGATTAAAATCCCTAAGAAGCCTTGATTTTTCTCTAAATAAGCAGCATGTTTGGAGTCATTTAAAACCTCAGTGGGATTTTAGCTCTTCTTGGGGATGAATGAAAATAAGTTACATCACTGTTTCAAATCCTTATCAAGAAAAAGTTTACTGGAAGTCGAATAATTATTCTACTAGAATGAATTCAGTTCGCTTTTAAAGTAATTTAAGCCTAAGTAAAATTTACCTTCCAATAAGAAATGTTTATTTTTTCCTATCTACCTTTTTATCACAAGGTAGAATTTGACTTATTAATAGCCCACTTTCAATCTATTACTGCTGGATTCAGTTTTGAATGTCTCTAATTGGGCAGGAGCTCACTGTGTCATTTATAGGTGAAACACCTGTCCTCAGAAGTTCACTTCCTGACACAAGCCATGACAAGCTATTTCCCCTAAAGCAAAAAAAAAATTTTTTAAAGGGGATTCAATAGAATAATCTTCACGTATTCAGAAATATCCTTGCATGTTTGGAGAAGGTAGACTTACGACCTAAAACGTCACTGTAGGACCCCATTACTCACAACACTCAAAAATACCTGACTCTATTCTTTCATACCATCTAGGGTTGTACTGCTGGTACCAATACAAATTAACTGATAATGCATTCTTTTTTTTAACTGATTCTTTTGTAGCAACTCTGTCACATGTTGGATTTTTCTTTTCTTTCCTTTTATCTTGCTTTTTTTTTTTCCTTTTGAGAAGTCAGGAGTTCTTTCTTCAAGTAATAAAAGCTCAGCTTCGTAACAGTGATTGTACTGGCATACCTTGTTTTACTGTGCTTTCGCTTTGTGGCACTCCACAGATATTACACTTCTTGCAAACTGAAGGGTTGTGGTAACCCTGCATTGAGCAAGTCTCGGCACTGTTTTTCCAACAGTATTTGCTGACTTTGTGTCTCTGTGTTACATTTTGGTAGTACTTGCAATATTTCAGACTTTTTTGTTATTATATTTGTTATGGTGATCTGTGATCAGTGATCTTTGACGTTATTACTATGACTCACTGGAGGATCAGATGATGGTTAGCATTTTTTAGCAATGAAGTATTTTTTTAAATTAAAATGTACTTTTTAAAAGACATCATACTATTGCACACTTACTAGACTACAGTATAATTTAAACATAGCCTTTATATGCACTGGGAAACCAAAAACTTCAAGTGACTCTCTTTATCGAGGCATTCGCTTTATTGCGGTGGCCTAGAACCAAATCCGCAGTACCTCCAAGGTGTGCCTGTATAACAGTCACCTCTCCTTCTCCCCCATGTTCTTTCTTTAACTGTTGAAACTTGCTTTGGAGTTTCTGAAGGGCTTTCAGAAGCAGACATGTTTTTTTCTCCCTCACCATTCTTGAAGTGTTGGATAATTGAGAAAAATAGAATTCTGTAAAGGAAGAGAAATGCATACGGGGTGCAGTCACAGGATGGAGTGGTCCTCCATAGAGTAGATGAGACTTGTATGTAGCATCTGCTAGAGTGCCTGCACCGAGGAGGTTCTGAGGGAAACGTTAGCCCCTTTCCTCTCTCCCAGTAGATCATGGATTAGTATACCTAGAATCTAGCTAACTATGGTATCGTGGCACAAAAAAATTCTCCTCATGGTAATCTTTAAAAATCTAGAATAAAGGCAGAATTACATGGAATATAAGGGATATTGATAACAGTGTTTTCATATATGATTCTGGATGCAATTCGTTGTTTTTCTAGTAAGCACTGACCCATATCCTTCATAGTAAGAAATGTTGATTCAGATTTTGGCAATAGCATTTTCTCGGATTAAATGCATACACAGAATGTGATTCTCTCTAGCTACATACAAACTTGTGGGTTTTTTTTTTTCTTTCAGTTTTTGCCTTCTTATAGAGAAGATGAAATAGGTATCATTTTCCTCCTTATCCTACAAATTTTCTAATGACAGAATCCATTTTCTTAAATGTAACAAACATGTTGGAGAATTTCAAATTACTTAACCTTCAAAACTTATCTTGGAATTGTAGCAGCTGCTTTTAAAGACTGACCGGTTGCTCCAAGCCTTGGATGTGACTCTAGCTTCTCAGGCTGGTTGTACGGTGACCCCCGGCTGGCCCCCTCTTCTTAGGTCAGGCATTGGGTCTTACAATACTTTGTATCATCTTTCCACCTACTGAGCAGAGGATAGAAATCTATGAGATGTTTATTGAATGAATTCATGTTTTGAGCAGCTATTTCCAGAACGCTGGAGTTTCTTAGTAGCCTTGATCCTTAGCAACCTGATTTTTATCCACAGACTCATCTCGTACCTCTTCCTCTGAGTGCTTCCAGAAACTTCTCCCAACAGCAACCTCTGCTATGGTTGTTTTGAAGACCTAGATGGGGCAGAGAGGGCACAAATTCCTGAATTCTGGATACATCTCAGACCTTGCAGAGTCCCCTTAGCCTCTTTACATGTAATGGACAGAGTTGATGTGTGTAGGAAGATCTAGCCTTAGATGGTGCACAATGAAAACTAGAGAACCATTATAGAATAATTCTGATTCTGCTACAGAGACTGAATACCAGCTTCAGTTGGTCATGAAATTTTCTGTTATGAACCGTCTTACACTTCCTTAGGAATGTACCAATAGTGTCTAGAAAACAGGTGCTAAATAGCATGGATATTGTTAGGTATTGTTAACCAAGTTATTTGATGTAGTGACTGTTATTATAATCAGGTGTATTTTCTTACAGCTTTAGTGCATATTAACATGCACAAAGATGTTTGGTGAGGAAACTTGTCATTTTTCTCAGTTGTAGTCTTCATCCAAGGAAGTAGAAATTCTCCCCCCCTCCATTCCTTACTCAGTGTCCCTTATTTAAATGGGACCCAGTATAGTGATTTTGTCACCTTTCTGTGCCTCAGAGGCTCGTCTATAAAATGGAGCTAATGCAACATTTACTCCACAGGGTTCTTGTGAAATTAATGATTTAACGTCTGTAACAGCCCTTAGAACGGTGGCTGGCTTATAGTATGTGCTTTACTTGTATAATTACATTAATTGTCCCTATATATGATTGGTGTTAGGTGGCCACCAGTAGAAGAGACCAAGAAAAAGGAATGTTGAAGATTGTTTAGTTTTCCTAATAGCCATTTTGGTTTCTTAGAGCAGTATGTTTTTACCATCTAAATTCTGTGATACAAACTTTAGAGGGACTGATTCCAATTTCACTGTTATAAAAATATCACTGTAATATTTTATTTTCCACATATCCCATGAGACTTATCATAAAATATAGAATGTTGGTTATAATAATGCCAAATGCTGCTTAAATTGTTTTTCAGTCACCTTTTTCTTATATCTAATATTTTTCTTCTGACACAAGGTAATTTCTTCCCCTTCCCCGCCCCCCCCCCCCGCCACCTTATCAGTATTCTAGAGAAGGGGCTTTTGAAGGGAATCTTAAGTTTTGATACAGGAAGAGAACTTAATTTTGTGCCTTGATTTATGATATCACTTTATCCTGACTTCTCCCTTTCAACACACAAAATCGTCTTGTGTTCTTTGTAATAATCACTGCTAGACAGTTTATTCTGAGAGACCAGTGAAAGATAAAAGGTACGTTTAGCTTAATTTGATTGAGACACATTTGGAAGAAAGCAATTGATTGTTGGCTACAGATAATGAATCATAAGGATTTTCATTATATTAAAGAGGAAGATTTCTGACAGATATAAATGATGTGTTCAGTTATAGCTGGTGGTTACTGGTAAGAACACTTGGTTATCTAACCATGGAGCAGGTGCCGTCACTGTGTATCCAAATAAAGGAATTAAGTAATTTAATGAAAGAACACTGACTGAGTCAGAGCCTTCCAGAGTTGTCAGCTCCTTGGCAAAAGTGTCTCTGTAACATCCTGAAAGCATGCCTCTTGGATTGATGAAGCTCATTTCAGTTGAGCAGCCATCCTTTTTGGTCTGGTAATTGATCTACCTTCTGGATATGGTATCACCTTGGAATATCTGTTTCCTTCCTTTTGCTCTTTACCTCCTACTCACTCTTTTTAGCAGTGTTTTTCAAACGTACAAGAATAGACAATAATATAGCAAACACTAATGTACTTACCACCTAGCTTTATTAAATAATAATGTTCGGCCACATTTGCTCTAGATCATTCTTTTATTACATAAAACTTTACAGACGTGGATGAGGCCCCTTGTCTCATAAAGAAAAAGAGGTAATCACTACCATGAATTTCATGTTTTTCTTTCTTATGAATGTCTTTTACATTTTTACTACATATTTTTGCATCCATGGACATAAACATTATATAGTATTACTTTCAGATTTGAAACTTTACATTATGATAGTCTCACACAGGTATTTTTGTACTGTTTTGTAACTTTTTTGTTTTGACTAATTTTTAATTATATCTACCTTGTTATACTTGGTTTTATGTATTTGCTTGTCCTGGTTGGATACTCGTCCATTATGAGTATTAACATTTATCCATTCTGTTGATGATCATTTCAGTTATTTCCAATTGTTTGTTACTGTTAACCGTGCTACGGTAGACATTTTTGTCCGTGTCTTCTGCACGTGCTGAGTTGTAGGGTACGTACGTGGAAGTGGAAATGTGGATTTAATTTCCAAAGTGGTGGTGCTTCCTGTCGGTTATAAATGAGCGTTTTCTTTCCTCCACATCCTCCACTAACCCTTGATATTGTCAGACCTTAATTTCCTCATTCAGAGCAGGCAAAATCGTGTTGCGTTACATCATTTTAACTTGCATTTTCTTATTACCTGTGAGTTTAGGCATGTTTTATAACTTTACCAGCAATTTAAGTTTTCCCTTCTGTAATTTTCCTGATTCTATAATTTGAGCATATTTTCAAACTAATTTGGTTCTTAGTTGGTAAAGGTGTACAAAATAGACTTGTTGAAACAAATCTTGAGTTTTGACAAGAATCTTTAATGCATTGACTCAGAGAAGTACAACTTTCATACATCTCAGTGACAAAATGAACTTAGGAGGACAAAAAACACTGAGCTAGTAAATATGTCCTAAACCCTGTCATTTTGTTACTTGGGTGGAAACCATGTCCAGGAAAGTAGATGCTCTGCTTATTACTTAATATCTGGTATTTCGCTATTTACTTGAAGGATAAGGAAGGCACCCATGTCGTTTGCTGACATTATGATTGTGCAACTGTCGTGATCTCGTAGATGGTGTACACAGCTTGATGTTTATGAACGGGGAGAAGATAGGGGTAGAGGGCTGAGAGAGTGAACCACTAATACAAAGGTGGTAGTTGGATATAAAGACAAATGAATAGATGCAATGAATTATGTACCTACCCCTAAAATGGTGAGAACAGATATTATTTGTTGGGAAATTCCTCCTATGATTTCTCGTTCTTAGTATAGTAAAAGACTTTTCTTTTTTTCCATTAGGGTTATGAATTTTTTGCCTCATCTCTATTTCTGAAATTCAGTGAACAGAAAAATTTTAATGTCTCAGACTAAGTGTCACTTAGAATTCATTCATAAAGATGATTAAGCAAGGGGATCATTGACCTGAGAAACAGGAATATTTTTCCCCAGCATATGGTTCCCTTTTTCTAAATTAGACTCCCTGTTAGCATGTAAACACTAGTGGCACTATGAATATTTGTTGTCTATGTTGCTTGATTGAATGTGTGGTTAAACTGATGCTCTGTTTTCATTTGCATTTACTGGGGATGGAGCTATCTAATGACATCCTCCAATAATATATGACTTGTTCACTTAATGTCTTGTGTGTTTCATGTGACCCAAATGTCCTGAGCGCTTCTCCCCCGGCTCTGGGCTGAGAAGGACTTGGGCGCTCTTTTGCTTACACCGAGGTGCGAGCATCCCTTAGCTTCGGGAAGTTATCTGGGTCTGATAGCCCCCCTACTTCTTGTATGTCCCTGTTCAACCTCCAGGATGTGCTGTTCCATTATATGACTATTGCCGTATTATTTATCTGTGTCCCAGCCTATGGTGATATTGTTTGGCATATAAATTAATATGAACTCTTAGGGCCTGGGTTTTTTAAGTCTTGACTCCCTGAAACATTGTTTTAAAATGAACTAATTCTTATGTATTTTGGCTACCCACATCATTAGGCTAAACAATCTTATCTGTATTGTCTGCCGTTTTCTTGCTGTCCCCTTTCTGTAGGACTTCTGTAACTCTGCTGTCTCCCTTCTGGAAGACTTTGACAACATAATGGTAACACCCCTGCTGTCTGTCATTCCTTTTACTTTCTTTTTTTTTTTTTTTCTTTAAGTAAACTTTTATAGCATTATTCTTTGAACATCAGAATGAGAAGCAGGTTATTCCCCTCTAGCTGGTAATTATTATAGTCTTCATTTCACTGTTACTCACTTGGTTTATGTTTGAGACTGTAACACAGAATCATGAATGCATTGACCATGTTCACTTTAACAGAATTTATTTCTGAAAGTTGTCCCCTTTGATTGCCTCATGATTTTCATCATATACGTGTATGGTATCGAAACCAGTGGACGTTCGTGGCCCGGGCTTGGGAACATAGGCCAGTTCGTGTACCTTCATCTCAGTCCCAGTTCTGAACCCATCTGTTCCCGAGCTCTCGCTTCTCTCTGCGATAACTCACCTCATTAGTAGAGGAACGCATGGCATGCTGACTCACAGGCCAATGCAAGATAATGAAAACTGTGGTTATGAAACATGCCCTTCTCATCACATCCCACTCACTGGTTCTTCCTAAATTCTCAACAGAACGCATCATCTCTATTTTCTTTCCGGTATGGAGAAGGTGTTTTTTTTTGAGCATAGGTCTTGTGCATGCATGTCATAAGACTTCATCTCTACTGCTTTGCCTGGGCTAGCGAAGAATGCATGTTTTGCATTAAATTACTTATAGGTTTCTGTATCAGCTAGCCAACCCACAACATAAACCCAAGAAGCATTAGAATAAAAAAGAGCACACATCTCAGATGTGAATGTAAGTCAACTCGTTTCACTGCCAATTTAATGGGTAACATTTTCTATACATTGGTGAAAATATCCTTAATGGCATATACAAGCTTTGAAAATATCTCAGTTATGAAATACTGTCATATAGGCAATTTCTTTAATAGTTCTTTCAACAAAGGAAAGTTTGGAGACTTTTCTGAAAGCAGTCAATTTTTCTATCAATTTTTCTTGACACTTGTACAGAGAGCAGGCGAGGTTTTTGTTTTTAAAAAAACTTGAATTAAACGATCAAATTTAAAAATATCTTTCAGGTAGCTTATGTTTGCTGTAGGGCATTTATTGTTCAGATGATAATGTAATTTGAACAGAATACAATTTGCATCTACCATTGATTTTACTTTTTAAAAAAATAGACACAATATTTTGTTCATCAGGTATTTAAAGTCAAAAGGTTATATGATCTATATATTCATTCAAATAAATGGAAATGTGTATATATATCTTTGCTGTCCTTTTCACCATTCTTATTTTTCTTTAATATTCTCCAATATCAGGAATTTAATGAATGTGTATGTATACTCAATCAATCAATATGTTATATTCCTCCTTTATGAGCATGTTAACAGAATATATTGTAAAAGTTCATTATTGTATGACATGTGTTTATTTCAAAATGAATCAGGTGGTTCCAGCAGTTAATGTTACTGTTAATCGATTGCCAACCAAGTTATATTTGATGGGAAGCTTTATAAAAGAATTAAGCATAACTGGTCAACAGGACCTCTTTTAATGATAGAATTTTCTGTGTATCTATTGCCTGCAATCAAAATACACCCGTATAATGTGACGACCAAAACTTGGGGTTCACGCCACTTGTTGTTTAACCTTGGGCACCATTACCCAGTACCTTCCAAACCAGTCATCACAAGTAAAACCCTTTTTGCTAGTTGACTCGTGAAACATTACCCACTGGTTTTCGTTGGGTGACTTTTATTATTATTCCTAAATCAGCATTTTCAGAAACAGAGTCACAACATCTGGCTGTGGTTTTTCAGGCACAACTTGTCTCTCTACTTGCAACCCTTAAACACTATTGGAAAGTTACTAAATAAGGATTTGAAAAAAACTCATTACTAGTGAATTGAGTGGATAGAAGATCCCTGATTCTGAAATGCTGCTGATTGTAACTGTCTGCTAATTGGAGCTATAACCAATTCTCCTTTAGAAAGAGACCCTCACATTTTCTCAGTTGACTGAGAGAGTGAACTAATGAAGAGAACAAGACCCAGAAGATTGAAAATTATCTTTGAGGATGATTTATCAAAAATTTTTTTAACTTACTGGATGTATTCATTTCAAATTATGCAAGAGGTTTTGAGTCTACACCTCTCTGAGCTCAGATGCTTCTCTTGTCTAATTAAAAATAAAGCAGTAAGAGAGAGAATTGTTCTTATAAAGACCAGCAAGATGAGTCAGTATTGAACAGCACAGCTTTTTTAAAAGTTTTTAGGAAGTGGAAATTTTAGAAAATACAATAGATTTCTGTTTCTTACCCAGAGGCAAGCCTAAAGCAAAATGTATAAAAACAGACGAGAGAGACCACATGTAGGAATTTACCCTGGGTAGCAATGCAGAGATGGGTTCATGTAGCTATCAGAATTTCCCAGTTAACTGTGGCTCACTCTCTTAGCACGTGTACGTTGGGTACCTGAGCCAGGGGAGCTGGAGCCGGAGCACAATGTGGCCCCTGGCTAGACACAGATATTCCCTCAGAAACCAGCCTCCTTTACAACCACAAAAGTGTGAACTTAATGTTGCCTCTGATTGTTGCAGTTAAGCAGAATAAATGAAGAGGGGCAATTGAGCTACTCTCCAGGTATTAATGAAGGCAGAAAGAAGAAATCATTAGAATGACAGGTGCTAAAAATTAAATTAAAAAGTGAGTTTTCAAAACGAAAGATGGTACTTAAAAATATGGGGCAATTGGAAAGCACTTGGTAAACTAATTTATCCTGAAATATAAATCTCAGTTTGCCTCTGGAACTCTTGTTTCACAGATAAACTAAGTTAAATCTTAGATCTTAGGTTTCCTCAATAGATATTTATAGAGCACTTACTATATGCCAGACACAGTGCTAGGAACTGATTTAAAAAAAAAAAGTCAAATAAAACTTAGATAGTTTTCAGAAAATAACAGGTAAGTAGGTTATGTACGACGCAGGTGACCGTAAGTCACAATTTGCCAGGCATGGTCTCACTTTGCCCCCATTCTCCTGGCCTGTCCCAGTTCAGATGATACCTTATATAGTCCCTTCCTGAATGCAGCAAAACCATCCCTACTAACATTTTAAGACTCTTACTATATTTAGTTTTCTTACCTATTCCCGCATTATGGTCCTCGTTTAGCATCTGTAAAATCTTTCAAGTTACTAAAGAACTTCTTGGTCATTCATTCCTTACTCAACAGATTGAACTATTTCTACAAATTGAAATCATTTGTTCCTGTCATTATTCTGGGAAAACCAGAGAGCAGGAGGAGGTCATTTCCGTTTGGGAGAAGAGATGGGTATTTTTCATTGAGGGCAAATATGACGATAAAAGCCCTTGGCGAGCGCTGCTGGCCAACGTGAGGTGTTTGTGATTTCCTCAGGGAGGGTACTGAATGTTAGAACCCTTACCTACTGTACTTAAGTAGCGAGTTGGGGGGGGGGAATGGGGATGGCAGGGAATATAGTCTATTTACAAATAAATAGTTTACCTTTAGACTAAAGAGGGTTCACTGAAGAGTACATGAATTTTAAGAGTGTAAAACTGATTTGAAATTTTTCACCCCTTTCTTCTTGCTTTTTTTTCAAAGTTATAGTGTTTTTCCTTGAATGTTAATTTTGTGATTTTTAAAAATGTAGATGTTTTTTAATTCGTATTTCTTAAATTTCCAAAATCTCAACTGTTCTTTGTCAATAAAAGAGTGTTGGGCTTCCCTGGTGGCACTAGTGGCTGAGAGTCCGCCTGCTGATGCAGGGGACATGGGTTCGTGCCCCAGTCCGGGAAGATCCCACATGCCACGGAGCGGCTGGGCCCGTGAGCCATGGCCACTGAACCTGCGCGTCCGGAGCCTGTACTCCGCAACGGGAGAGGCCACAACAGTGAGAGGCCCGCGTACCGCAAAAAACAAAAAACAAAAACAAAAAAAAAAGAGTGTTGCCCAGTAACTCAGATCCACCACTACATATAAGTCATAGTTTGTTTCCTAAGGTTCTTCAACAAGCAAAGGAAGAGTAAAGAGTTAAAAAACATCTGTTTTATGTATCCGCATGCCTCTGTCACAGGCACATCGCATCTTGTTTCCCTCCAAGGCAAAAAAGGGCCTGGGTTTTTTAGACTACTTAGGGATCTCAAGATTCTAACTCACAGAAATAATTCATTTTTCTTTTCTTCTGTAAAAATGATAATATACATATATTTATCCCCACCAAGAGGCACAGCAGTATATGTTTCAGGGACCTTGGACAATGCTGTTGGGGAGCACCAAGTCGAGGAGCGGCATGTAAAGATCTGGTTGATTTAGTGACTCCCTGGCTTAGTGTTTGGAGGATCAAGGGCCATGTGGATACTTTGGGGCAATGCTTGTAGGCTCCAGATAGCCACACTCCCGTGGCGTGAGCTCTCCTAGAGGGAGTTTGGGCTCTTTTTCTTAGACTTAAGCAAATAGGGATGTAATTGCACTTAGATTAATCAGCTAAAGGCTCAGAGTATCTTCATGGTACCCTACACTGGAAAGTTAGATTCTTGTTGAAGCTGTTACATGTAGATACCATAGCAGATGCTCCCAGAAGTTTGTGTTTGGTCCGCGTATGGGTGGAGAGCCACCTTCGGAGAGGCCGAAGTTTCTTAACTGCCCTCGAGTGATTTTATGTGGGGATCAGAGAAAAGGCTTCACCGTCTGATGTATACGTTTCATTTCAAAATCTCATTAACAAGTCTTAATAAAGAGTCTCCTTTTGGTTTCTTATTGGGGTGAGTTTACAAGGCTCTATGTCCCTTAAGAATAAGCACTAAATGAAATTTTAAATAGTTTCATCCTTGATATCACATATGGAGGCATCTCATCATAATGGAAGAAACCCTAGGCTTTGGAGGCAGACTTACCTGAGCGCTCACGGCTTAGCCAGGTCTAGCTGGGTGAGTTCGCTAAGCTACCTAGGCTCTTTGAGCCTGGCTTTTCCTACCTGAAGAAATTGGGGATGATGTCCCCTCCCTGCAGAGTTCCTGTGAGAGAATGGGAATGAGAACAAGAAGCCCAGTCCCTGGCACATAATAGATGCTTAATAATTGTTGGTGTTCTCCCTCTTAAGCTAAATGTTTATACCTTTCTCCCTGCCAGAAATAGCTGCACTACTTTCCCAGAACATTAAAATTCGTTTTTAATATAACTGTATTTTAGCACTTAAAAAAAATGAGGACATCTGTGATATAAAACAGTGGTGAAATATCCTAGAATAAACCCCATTTCTTTGTCATTAGTAAGTCCTGAAAAAACCAAGGGGTGGTCGGAAGCTTGGCCTCCTTCTGTGATTAATACCGCAAGCTTCCATGAAATAGGTTCTGCCGCCAAAATGTAAAATACATACAGCTGCTCTTAGGAACACATTTATTTTTCCTCAGGCCAAAACATGCATTAAATTAAGACTGGTGAACAGATGTTAATTGGTTTTATTTTACATTGTAGTTGGTTAGAACTGTATTTGATATTAACTTATTATACATTTTCATTGATTATTAGAGTCATAAGAGATCCCAAATTCATCCCTTGCATACATGGCTAAATAGGCAATTTTTAGGTCCCTCTGAAGAAACATCATTAAAAAGTCATGAAGGTAGTATATGCCATCTGCGTGTACCACGTGTTCTCTTACTTATGGGCACAGGATGAGGCAACTCTGTGGTTTCAGATTTCACACTTAGAGACTCATGCCTTTTACTCTAGAGGGACATTTGTACCCTGGAGTGTACAGGAAAGCTGACTCAGAGCCTCTCTGATGAGCAGACCATTGATTATTTGGGCTTGTGTTTATGTATGTGTGATCACTGGGGACATCTGTAGTCGTCTTTGGAAGAAATAATAAGTGCAGCAATCTCTACTGTTAATAGGAAATTGATGAGAAATAGTATTCAATGCAGGTTGGAATCTGCAAGTGTTGTTCTCACATAGGGCATGGTGTCAGGGGTTTTGGGGGTAATTAACCAGGAGCTCGGATCATGCCCTTGCTGTTATGATCAAGAGCCGCCTTGGCTTTGTCTTCCAGGGCCAGCCGGGGGACCAGGCTGCTCTCTTTGCTGCTCAAGCACGGCCCTCCCCTCAGCTCCCCCAGTATCCAGGTCTGCAGCAAGCACAGGTACCCATGTTTGCTTTGTAGGTGCTGCTGGGATTTTTAATGCTCTTTATTTGAAGGGGGGAACTAGGTAAGTAGGGTATCAATTCCCTCATGGGGTATAGAACTTAGTCACTTCTGCTTATAGATTATAATTGACATTTCAAAAACAAAGCTTTACCAGTGATTATTAAACAAGTCTCAGGATTGATTAAAGGGCATGAAACATTTTAGGAAATTCTTGAATCAGAAGTATCAGTTCATACCTTTCTATTAATGATGATGGTAGATATTGAAATGATGAACAGTCCCAGCCAGGGTACTTATGTTATAATGTATAATGATGTAATTCATGATTGAATTTATGATATTCAAAGATAGCTTCGAAGAGGAATCATGGTGGAATAAGAAGATAATTGGCCTTGGCATCAGACCTTGACAAAATTCCTGACAACCTACAAGCTGTGTGACATTGTGCGAGTTACTCTGAGTCTTGGTTTCCTTCTCTGTAAAATAGAGATGAACATTGTGGGGATTTAAGACAACCTATGGAACTAGCAAAGCACCAGATAGATACACAGCAGTTATTCAGCAAATGATAGATTTGCCTTAATATGATGCAAATCTTGAGCTATTTTTTCTAATAGTTTTGTCATTTCTGCTTCCATATCCTTGTACTCTATCCCTCTCAGGGATGGATAATCAGGAGGCCAGGGATGTTGGCAAGGCCTGTAGTTAGGCCAGCGGTTCATACTGTGTCCGCAGCTGAAAGGAAGGCCAAGGTTGGCCTTCACAGGCACCGAGCCACACAGCCTGTATCCCTGCACGCTGCCTGCAGGAAGGTCATCGTCCCTCACTCTGTCTTCCAAGTCAGAGCCATTCAACTACCTTAAAATGTGGTACTTTGAGGACCTGAAGAGCAGTCCTCTTCTATTTTAATCAGCACTGTGTTCTGTAAATTGTAGATAGTGACGCAGCAGAACCTGAAGCTTTTCATTTACATTGGGTGTCAAGATTTGGAGAATCAGCCACTCATATATTAACGATTATTGGTAGAGTGCTGAAACAGGCTGCAGTCCAACCAGAACTAGAGATTATTGAATAGTCACCAATGACACCCTTATTCTCTGGTTAAGGTAATTGATTGTTTTTGTTGTTGTTGTTCTTGTTAACTGGTTGGTCACTACAGAGATACTCATTAGATCCGAGGAAGTGTAGTTACATACAAGGAAAGTGTACTCCATGATTTTAATCTACATTGAGCATGAGTAACTCTTCTGGTTAATTTTGGAAACAACATTAATGATGCTTGGGATCTGTTGAACATTGATGCCATCTGTGCACTAAAGGCAGAGATGCTTGCCTGATTATTTCTGAGCAGAAACCTGCCCTTCCTTTCCTCAAAATAAGCAACTGAGCTTAAAACTGATCTCTTAACCAAGTGAGGATTCCTTTTGCTCTTTAATTGAAATTTCTGGTGAATCATTATACAAACAGTTCATTGTATAACTTTCGGGCTCCTCTCTCTGCCTCCAGAGTGCTCTTCCTCGTATTTTGAGTTAAAAAGAGTCTTTGAGAACGGCGAATTTCAGGGGGCTCCTCCTGGCTTTGTTTTTGCCCTCGATATCTTAGCGATAGGAAAGCTGGGGGCAAATCAAAACATTGACTTCCTTCCTTGTGCCTGCCTGCAGACCATGCCCCAGGGCTATACGATGTACGGAACGCAGATGCCTTTGCAGCAGACCCCTCAGCAGCAGGCTGGCAGCGTGGTCCTGTCTCCTACCTATAATTCCAGAACCTATCCGGCTGCGCATTCCAACCCGGCGCTAATGGAAAGACTCAGACAGATGCAGCAGCAGCCGCCGAGTGGCTACGTTCAGCAGCAGGCGTCGCCGTACCTGCAGCCCCTGAGTGGCTCTCAGAGGTGATGCATGTGGAAATAATGATGGCAGTGGTGGACACTCAAATTCTCGCCTTTACCGTGCTTCTTCTAGGACATGGTGCTTTATAATTGTTCCTATGAGCTTGCCTATTTGCATATAATTTTCATCGTCATCTCATCTTCAGCAGCATCCAGATTGTGGTTCAAAAGAAGCAGTGCCCCATCTCGTTTATTCCTTTCAAGTCCCTTATTGTTTGACTCACATCTCCCATAGTATTTGTGTAATATTTTTCAATGATACCACCATGTTAGCTCCAATGTTCTTTTTTTCCTCCTCTTTTAAAAAGGTTTTTTGGCAATAAATATCTAAGATTAAAAATTGTTGATTATCCTTAGCAGTGCCTTACTAGAATATGTTGATCTGCAATACTCGTTGTGCACGGTGCCCATAACACTTTTGTCACGTATCTTAGTTTCTACCTTTTCCACCTCAGGAATGGCTGGCAAAACCGGATCATGAAAAGACTCTTACTCCGTTTTTGCTTTAATTGGATCTTGTCGATGTAGTACATAGCGTATAACCGCACTGTCCATTATAGCAGCTGCCAGCCACGTGGGCTATTTAAATTTAGACTAATTAAAGTTAAGTTAAAGCTCCTCAGTTCTCTGTCACGCTAGTCACATGTCAAGTGTTCATGAACCACATGTGGCCAGCAGGGCCAGCTTCGAAGGTGTGTGACCTGCGCAGTCCCATAGGGCGCTGTGTTTAGAAGACCCGCATGGTTGATTGTAATGCTCTATTGTCACCCGCTTGCAATTCTTACTGATGTTTGATCAGAGAGCCCTGCCTTCTTGTTTTGCACTGAGACCCAGAAATGCTACAGCTGGTCCTGGCGGCCAGTGGCTATCTCATTGGACAGCACAGGTGGAGGCGTTTCGGTCACCGTAGGAAGTTCTGTTGGATGGCGTGGGTCTAGGAAAACTCAGTTGCATGCAGATTGCTGCACTACAGTGGACGGCAGCTGGACTCCCGTGTGTTACCATCAAGGATTGCAGGTCAACTCTAGTAATCACTGTTTGGAAAGTTGGCAGGGTCGTTGGTAACACATTTGGGAAAATAAATGAATTTGGAAAACATGCACCATGTTTATTATTTGTCTAATAAGTGGCAGCATAGCATGTTGCCTAAGAACTTGAACTTCAGAGCCCCGAAGTTCTGGGTTTAAATCCCACCTGTGCCATTTGCTGTCTGGATACCTATGATACCATGTGTCCCTGGGAATCTAGGTTACCTTAACCACTGGTCTTTATTGCATTTGAATTGTACACAGTGATTACTGAACATGATGGTTTCTTTGTGAGTGTGTGCAGTGTGCCAGTGGCACTGATGATAAACATTTGACAGTATGCTTGGGCCTGAAAACAAGTTCTTTATTCTTGACCAGACTGAATCATCAGTCGCTTCAGCAGAGCCCTCTGGTGGGTGGAGGACTGGATGCGGTGCTGACTTCCGTGCATCCAAACCTTCCCTCGGTGTCCCTGTCTCAGGACCCAGTGAGGCCCAGACAGCCACAGGTGCGACAGCAGCAGAGGCTCCTCCAGGTATGGAGCTGGGAGTGAGTGCAATGTGTGTGGGGTCCTCAGCGGTCATAAGAAATAACAGACACTTCAGACTTTAATTGCTGGGACCTAACTGGGGTAATTTAGTTCCAGTTCGGCAGGGGTCTTCCTTTCTCTGTGCACCTGCCAGGTCGTGGACAGAAGAGTACATTTTGCAGACCATCCTTGCCCTTTCACAAAGGTTCGGGAGGGTAGCTGGATGCCTTTATCTTAAGAGTGTAAGCCTCAGCTTCCCCAGTCACTGTTTGACTAGAGGCCATGCAATTTGAGTTCAAAATTTCTTACATGTGTATTTTTTGGAAACAGTCAAGCCGTCCAGAGTTTTTGTTCAGATTTCTAGAGGGGTCTGTAATCCAAAAAATTTTCTGTTTAACACCTCTAGTCTGATTGGGCTGTGAAGTTGGAGTTATGTAGGTAGGGTACTTCAAAGGGATATTTCATCCTGTCTCTGGTAGAATCCAGAGAGCTGTCCTTCACTTATTTGTCATAAATATTTGAGTCTCCTAGATAAAGGGCTCCTCCCCTTAACACATTCCGGCTTCTCCCTCCCTTGTTTAGGGAATATAGGCTGTTAGGTTTATCCGTTCCATTTGCCTTTATTATTAGCAAGCTTATTCTGTGTTGTTGGGTTGGAAACTGCCTGATGAGTCTGTACAGTGGACTCTAATCTCATCAACAGTCCAACTTGAGATGCACTGTCCTTTTGTGTATTTCTAAGAAAGGAAAAGAAAGCAGCACTGAGAATGGGAACTCTAGTAGAACTGGGGTGCCCAAGGGCCATACTCTTTGTATGAGGTCAATGAGAAATAAACCTGTCATGCAGAAAGGGACAGCAAAGGAACTTGCATGTCTCAACCTTGACACTGGTGGTGGGAAGAAAATATTTGAACCGTTAGCGCAAGTGGGTTTGAGGTCTGAATTCAGTGTGACCCAAAAAATTCTAGTTGGCAGTGCCAACACTTCGACAGACCAAAGCCACCACAAATCTTCAACAAAACTGGGCTTCACAGTTATAAGATGCCATGAATTGCATCCCAGTTTTTGCCTGTTAAAATGTGGAAAGAACTGTATCACAAAATTGAACAACATATGGTAATTGGTTTGGGAGGGAGTGTGGCCTATAGATGGCCAATCCCACACATTGCATATATAAAATCTCCAGCGTGGTCAAAAACCCTCTAGTCCTTAATTTTGTCATGAATAAGATGGAACTAATTATAGTGCCCACCTCTTAAATGTGTAGTGAAAATTAAATATGAAAATGCAAGTGAAGCAGCCATTTGGTAATATTACCATTATTATGACTGTTAATACTCATAGTGATATTTTCTTAAAATAATTTTTTCCCCAAGTGCTAAGTATATGTTTCAGAGCTTTTTAGGACTGATATTTATATTTCTCTCTGTTTTAAAATTTCTCATTTCCAGATCACCGAGGAAAGTTATTACATTATTTTTTTATTTACCACTTCCTTTCTTACACTAGCATTGTTTTCAAGCTACAAATTTTGAAAACCTTCCTTATTGGTTAATGTGTACTTTTTATCCCAATTAACATGGTGTGTCCTTCTGATAATTTTTGCATTACCAACACATTCCTGGGAGATAAGGAAAAATGATTTGCTTCTGCATCCGAATTATACTTATTCCTTTTTTGGTGACTGACTACCTCCATAAAGGAACAGATTAATAATTACAAAGTTGGGGTGACTTTTCCTGAAAGGGTTCACAGAGAGCCCAATGGAGAATTGGCTTCCTATTGCAGTCGCTGTGTTTCTGGTCCATGTTGGCAGTGGCCTGCCCACACCTCAGCTAGGATTCCAAATCCATGACCCTTGTCACTTAATGAAAAATGCCTTCTGGCAATAACTATTGATTACCTTGCCCTAAAGAAGACAAAGAATTTGAGGGACAGTATGCAAACCAAGTTGGAAAAATGCAGAGGCTGAAAAGCAGTCTGGTGCTGTCATCCTCGAGATGAAGCGTTAGGGTGGAGGAGACTTTAAAGGTCATTGAGACAAACCACCTCTTAATATTTTCCTCTCCTCTGTGATGTTCCCCCTGGTGGACGTCTATAGTCTGTGTTTCTTTTGTGACTTGCAAGTGTTTTCCAAGAGCTATGTATTTGAGCCAGCGTTCACGGACACAATTTATGATTTTATGCTGGTAATTTAGGCCAGAACTTCTCACATCTACATCTTCCTTTAAAAAAAAAAATCTAAATTCATGAGTTCCTCTGGGTACCATAGGGAACGAAAAGATAACTAGCGAGCAGTCCTTGTCTCACTTGAGAGCGTAAGGTGGAATGAAATATGTGGAAGGGCAAATGGCATGAAATGAATTAAGACAGTGAGTACAAAGCATGTCCCTGGACAGTGTAGGGTGGTTTAGACTGTGAACACTGTGACTAGCAAAGAAGAGATCCCTGGGGTTGCAGTAGTCTGGAAGCACACGGAGGAGATTTAGGTCTTGCCCTTGAAGGAGGAACGATATATTTGGGAAGACAAAGACGGAGGAGGCAGGTGTGCGTCAGTCATCCTTGTTGGAGCAGACTGATTGGATCAAAGGCATATGGGGGGAGGGAACTGGAATGACGACGTCAACCTCCTATTTTCACATGTATAATTCTTCTTCTTTCTTTCCAGATGCAGCAGCCTCAGCAGTCCTCGCAGCCCCAGGGTCAGACCCTCGGTCTCCAAACCATGCAGCCCCAGCAGCCTCTGGTAAGGCCTGGTGTTCTGAAACCAAACATGTGGGTTTCTTCTTCGTTCTTCCCTTTTGTTTTTTGTTTTTTTTTAGTGTTCTTTAAAGGCAGATTGCATTTTTCATGTCCCGTGAGATTGTTAAGAACTGAAAAAGCCTAAATATACCCTAGCCGTTTCTCCCCAGCACTTCATCAGAGTAGGGTTGTGTTACTGTTGTAGTCAGTATATTTGTTTTCCTAGAAGGTATAAATAAATATTTGGGGTTCAGTAGGTTATGTAATTTTTCCTCTTTAAATTTCTTCGGACTTTTCCGTTCCGTGGACTAAATATTTATATTGAGAAACCAAGTTTTATTCTAAACAGTGTTAGAATGATAACTTAGTATGGATATGTTTAGAAGATTATCTTAACTTGGCTTTGAGTTTTCACTATAATCCCAAAGGAGCATGAGAGTACTTTCTAACATATTACTTTACTGATGTAAAAGAAACTCCGAGTCTAGCCAGTTAGCATTTGCTGCAAGAATTTTCATGTAATTCATTTCATATAATTTCATGAAATTTTCATGTAATCTTATCATTTGCTTCTGCAGCTTTGTAAGTCAAATTTCGAAATGTTATATGCATAGCGCCAGTCAACGTGGTCCAAGCCTCAGTACTTCTTACTTCTGCTAGTGCCATATCCCTTCTTTATTACTTACCTGCTACTTGTGTTTAAGTTGCCTCTTTTCCTATTTCCTTAAACAAATGTTTTCTAAAAAGAAGCATTTGATCACTACTCTCAGCGGTAGTGGTCACATCCCTTGTCACACATTGGAAATATCTGTAAAAATAAATACTGACTCTGCAGGGAGCTCAGCAACATGAGTTGAGTGAGTACCACCCCTAAGACGAGCTGTGTTACTGCATGTGTCTCACACTTTGGAAAATACTGACGTAGACTCTTTCCAGGACAGGATTTGAAAGATAGATGGTTTTTCAGTTTGTAGTAAAGAAGGAACAGTATGGCCCGGGCTATAGTATATTAGCAGGGATAGAGTAGAGTTAGGTGGTAAAGGGCTGAGAATGCCCAAAAAGGACTGGAATAGGACACCTTGAGGATATTTTATAAGCCTCTGCCTTGGCCATTTTGATCTTCATTTTTAAGGAAATTCTTCCTTATCATGAAATGTAATCGTTATTTTGGGTAGGATAAAAAAATTAACATTTGATTCCGTCACGAAGTTAAATTTACAGGACTAGGGTAGAAGTCGCCTTCAGGCTTCTTCGTTATGATTGGAAGCAGAGGATCAGCTTATGCAGAACTGAGGGGAGACCCTGTCCCCGTGCTCCACTGGAATTAAGCATGTCTCATACAGCAGAATTTAGTACCTTTCTACTCTCCTAATAGTGTCATAAATATTTCATAATTTTTGGTGTGTAGCGAGCATATATCGCACATTCAGTTTTGACTTCTAAGACAGTATTGACATGTTTTAATGCACTAGGTTGTATTTCCCTCATTGGCTTAAGACACTTCCATCCCAGGGGCTGAGTGGGTCAGTGAGGTCAGGCTCACGATTGTTTCCCAGTGTATTCATAGGAAAGTAGTTCCAGAGAAACAAAGACCTTCATCCACGGTAATCGTCATGGATAGTAAAATGCACACACTAGGCTTTTTATGGCTTTTTAATTTCTTTTAAGCAGAAATTTTTAAAAAGCTACCTTGAGAAGCATAGTGTCTTATTTTGATATTTAGAGCATATGTATGTATTTTTTTAATTTTTTAACATCTTTATTGGAGTATAATTGCTTTACAATGGTGTGTTAGTTTCTGCTTTACAACAAAATGTATCAGTTATATATATACATATGTTCCCATATCTCTTCCCTCTTCCGTCTCCCTCCCTCCCACCCTCCTTATCCCTCCCCTCCAGGCGGTCACAAAGCACCGAGCTGATCTCCCTGTGCTATGTGGCTGCTTCCCACTAGCTATCTACCTTACGTTTGGTAGTGTATATATGTCCATGCATCTCTCTAGCTTCGTCACAGCTTACCCTTCCCCCTCCCCATATCCTCAAGTCCATTCTCTAGTAGGTCTGTGTCTTTATTCCTGTCTTACCCCTAGGTTCTCCATGACATTTTTTTTTCCTTAAATTCCAAATGTATGTGTTAGCATACGGTATTTGTCTCTCTCTTTCTGACTTACTTCACTCTGTATGACAGACTCTAGGTCTGTCCACCTCATTACAATAGCTCAATTTCGTTTCTTTTTATGGCTGAGTAATATTCCATTGTATATATGTGCCACATCTTCATTATCCATTTATCCGATAATGGACACTTAGGTTGCTTCCATGTCCTGGCTATTGTAAATAAAGCTGCAATGAACATCGTGTTACATGACTCTTTTTGAATTATGGTTTTCTCAGGATATATGCCCAGTAGTGGGATTGCTGGGTCATATGGTAGTTCAATTTGTAGTTTTTTAAGGAACCTCCATACTGTTCTCCACAGTGGCTGTATCAATTTACATTCCCACCAACAGTGCAAGAGGGTTCCCTTTTCTCCACACCCTCTCCAGCATTTATTGTTTCTAGATTTTTTGATGATGGCCATTCTGACTGGTGTGAGATGATATCTCATTGTAGTTTTAATTTGTATTTCTCTAATGATTAGTGATGTTGAGCATTCTTTCATGAGTTTGTTGGCAGTCTGTATATCTTATTTGGAGAAATGACTATTTAGGTCTTCTGCCCATTTTTGGATTGGGTTGTTTGTTTTTTTGTTATTAAGCTGCATGAGCTGCTTATAAATTTTGGAGATTAATCCTTTGTCAGTTGCTTCATTTGCAAATATTTTCTTCCATTCTGAGGGTTGTCTTTTGGTCTTGTTTATGGTTTCCTTTGCTGTACAAAAGCTTTGAAGTTTCATTAGGTCCCATTTGTTTATTTTTGTTTTTATTTCCATTTCTCTAGGAGGTGGGTTAAAAAGGATCTTGCTGTGATTTATGTCATAGAGTGTCCTGCCTATGTTTTCCTCTAAGAGTTTGATAAGAGTTTCTGGCCTTACATTTAGGTCTTTAATCCATTTTGAGCTTATTTTTGTGTATGGTGTTAGGGAGTGATCTAATCTCATACTTTGACATGTACCTGTCCAGTTTTCCCAGCACCACTTATTGAAGAGGCTGTCCTTTCTCCACTGTACATTACTGCCTCCTTTATCAGAGATAAGGTGACCATATATGCGTGGGTTTTTCTCTGGGCTTTCTATCCTGTTCCATTGATCTATCTTTCTGTTTTTGTGCCAGTACCATACTGTCTTGATTACTGTAGCTTTGTAGTATAGTCTGAAGTCAGGGAGCCTGATTCCTCCAGCTCCGTTTTTCATTCTCAAGATTGCTTTGGCTATTCGGGGTCTTCTTTGTTTCCATACAAATTGTGAAATATTTTGTTCTATTTCTGTGAAAAATGCCAGTGGTAGTTTGATAGGGATTGCATTGAATCTGTAGATTGCTTTGGGTAATAGAGTCATTTTCACAATCTTGATTCTTCCAATCCAAGAACATGGTATATCTCTCCATCTATTTGTATCTTCTTTAATTTCTTTCATCAGTGTCTTATAATTTTCTGCATAGAGGTCTTTTGTCTCCTTAGGTAGGTTTATTGCTAGATATTTTATTCTTTTTGTTGCAATGGTAAATGGGAGTGTTTTCTTGATTTCACTTTCAGTTTTTTCATCATTAGTGTATAGGAATGCCAGAGATTTCTGTGCATTAGTTTTGTATCCTGCTACTTTACCAAATTCATTGATTAGCTCTGGTAGTTTTCTGGTAGCACCTTTAGGATTCTCTATGTATAGTATCATGTCATCTGCAGAGAGTGACGGCTTTAGTTCTTCTTTTCCGATTTGAATTCCTTTTATTTCCTTTTCTTCTCTGATTGCTGTGGCTAAAACTTCCAAAATTATGTTGAATAAGAGTGGTGAGAGTGGGCAACCTTGTCTTGTTCCTGATCTTAGTGGAAATGCTTTCAGCTTTTTACCATTGAGGATGATGTTGGCTGTGGGTTTGTCATATATGGCCTTTATTATGTTGAGGAAACTTCCCTCTATGCCTACTTTCTGCAGAGTTTTTATCATAAATGGGTGTTGAATTTTGTCGAAAGCTTTCTCTGCATCTGTTGAGATGATCATATGGTTTTTCTCCTTCAGTTTGTTAATATGGTTTATCACATTGATTGATTTGCGTATATTGAAGAATCCTTGCATTCCTGGAATAAACCCCACTTGATCATGGTGTATGATCCTTTTAATGTGCTGTTGGATTCTGTTTGCTAGTGTTTTGTTGAGGATTTTTGCATCTATGTTCATCAGTGATATTGGCCTGTAGTTTTCTTTCTTTGTGACATCCTTGTCTGGTTTTGGTATCAGGGTGATGGTGGCCTCGTAGAATGAGTTTGGGAGTGTTCCTCCCTCTGCTATATTTTGGAAGAGTTTGAGAAGGATAGGTGTTAGCTCTTCTCTAAATGTTTGATAGAATTCGCCTGTGAAGCCATCTGGTCCTGGGCTTTTGTTTGTTGGAAGAGTTTTAATCACAGTTTCAATTTCAGTGCTTGTGATTGGTCTGTTCGTATTTTCTATTTCTTCCTGATTCAGTCTTGGCAGGTGGTGCATTTCTAAGCATTTGTCCATTTCTTCCAGGTTGTCCATTTTATTGGCATAGAGTTGCTCGTAGTAATCTCTCATGATCCTTTGTATTTCTGCAGTGTCAGTTGTTACTTCTCCTTTTTCATTTCTAATTCTATTAATTTGAGTCTTCTCCCTTTTTGTCTTTATGAGTCTGGCTAATGGTTTATCAATTTTGTTTATCTTCTCAAAGAACCACCTTTTAGTTTTATTGATCTTTGCTATCGTTTCCTTCATTTCTTTTTCATTTATTTCTGATCTGATTTTTATGATTTCTTTCCTTCTGCTAACTTTGGGGGTTTTTTGTTCTTCTTTCTCTAATTGCTTTAGGTGCAAGGTTAGGTTGTTTATTCGAGATGTTTCCTGTTTCTTAAGGTAGGATTGTATTAGAGCAATATATTATAATCTAGGCAGCAGCTATTTGTACAAAGGCAGGCATGTTGTATGCCGTAAGTCTTAAGATGGGCTAATTTATCACTTAGAGTAATAGATTTCAGGTAATTTCAGAATTAGAAGTTATAGGGATGGTCAGTGATCTTGGATTTTTGTATTATAATTCTTTTTTGTGCATACTTTTATTACAGCATACTGATTTATATATCCTTTTAGTCCACATGTTTGTAATTTTGAACAGCTGTGAAGTCAGTCCATTGTCTTTTGCTCTGCCATTACTTGTTTAACCACACCACCTACTGTTGAACATTTAGATTGTTTCCAGTTGCAAAAATAGTGCTGCTGGGGATATTTTGATATGTATTCTGTTGCTCTTTTTTTTTCTGTCTTCTCACAATAAAAGAAAATAGAAGTATAAGAAAAAAGTTCTAATTGTATATCTTCAGAAGAGCAATACCACAGAGCCTCAGCAACATTAACAAAAATATTATATTTCTTTTTATCATTAGGTACTGTTCCTTTTCTTATTAGTTCTAAGATTTATTATAGATGTTATAAATATATTTATTATAAACATCTCCAGCAGATCCAGTTTTTGTTACTGGCCAGCGTTCTTCCTTCTCTGTTTGTTTCTTTGCTGGAGACTGGAGTGGTGAGCCAGCTGTTGAAGAGATGCCAGCTCTGATTCATTCACAGCTGCCCTTCTTGAAGTCTCAAGGGAGGAGGGATGGTGCTAACACAGCCACCACCTTCCTCATGACTTGCCCTCCTGCTATCTGGCGACATCCACAAGTTGACAAGTGCTTACTCAGTATGTACAGTGGAGGCTGGCCCTCTGCCCAAGGTCATGGAGCACAGAGATGACATGCCAGGCTTGCTTCCTGCCACCAGATGGCTTAGAATCATCGGAAGCTGTCAGATGGAAAGTAGTAGAAGCATTAGTGAGGTTGTATTTGTTTGCCAGGGCTGCCGTAACGAGGTCCCACAAAGTGTGTGGCTTAAACAATCAGAAATGTATGGTCTCACAGTTGTGGAGGCTGGAAGTCCAAGATCTGGGTGTCAGCAGAGCTGCTTTCTTCTGAGAGCCCTGAGCCATACCTCTCCCCTAGCTTCTGGTGGTCTACTGGCAATCTCTGACACTCCTCAGCTCGTAGACACACCACCGGATCTTTCCTATCATCCTCTCCTGACATTCTCGCTGTATATGTGTTTGTGCCCAAATTTCCCTTTTTTTATGAGCACACCAGTCATCAGGTCTCACCCTAGTGACCTCACTTTAAGTTGACTATCTCTGTACAGACTATCTCCAAATAAAGTCACTTTCTGAGGTACTGACAGTTAGGACACCAACATATCTTTTTTTTTTTTTGAGGGGGGGACATAATTTAACACGTAACAGAGGTCAAGAGAAATATGAGAAGTTTGGGAAGCTTTGGAGGAAGAGGTTGAATGCAGGGGACCTCGAAAGCCATTTGCAGTTGATTCACTGCTTTTTGACTAGTCCCTTGTCAGTCTGTTTCCTTGTTGACAACAGCAGCTGGGCCTTGTGGGACAGTGGTCATCAACACCCCTATAGGCAGGTTGGTCACTGCTATGAAAAGTGTGATCCTAAGTGACAAAACTAACTTAGAACAGAAGCTAGTGCTTTTTCAGAAAGGGTCATCAAGAAAACAGAACTTTTCTGTGAAGAAAAAGGAAGTGTAAGAAAAGCCCATGCTTCCAAATTAAATCTGGAGTTGTCATTTGCTTACTTAAGTCACTTATCTTCTGTGAAGGAAGAGCATCTGGAAAGAGAATGGGTGCCCTTGCTGGAGAATTATATTTGACATCTCTAGCTTTAGCTTTGGTCTAAATTATGGTTCTTGACTTGAAAAATACTTTTAAAGCTCATGAGTTGTTATGATTAAATTGACTCAACTATGTTAGCAGGCCACGATTTTTTCTTTAAAGCTGCTTCCAGCTTTTAAGAAAATAATGTTTACACCATCCTGCTCTGTCATATCTTTTCATCGTAAACTTAGGGTGCCCTAGTTGGGTGACCTGGAAAACATGCTAACAGAAAGCTTTAGAAAGTTGGCTCTTTAAATTGACTGATCCTTGTGTCAGTATCATATTATATTGAACATATACTTTTAAAAATTTGCATAATTAGCAGCAGTAGTTACTTAAATAATTGCATTAACTTTTAGTCAAAGGTGGGGTAGAATTGTCATATAATCTTCCTCAAGGAATTCATATGTTCCAGTCAGAGAAATTGAGAAATTTTTCAGGATGCCTCTGGAATTCAGAATTAGCCAGAAAATCTTATTCTCCTTTGCAAATGGAAGAAATTCGGTCCATAGAACTTTATCGAGCCAGGTTGCCTTCCTTTGCATGAATTTGGAATTTTTTTTTTTCTTTTTTGAAGAGAAAAGAGACATAGTATTTATGGAAGGAGGTTGGGGAAGACGTTCTTGGGAGATTTGTGGTAACAGGCCAGATACTTTCAATTTTTTTTTCCCCCCACTAAATACCATGTGCAGATCAAAAAAGGCTCAGTTGAAGTTGCTAGTTAACTTGCAAATGAATGCATACTAAATACTCTGAAATGCACCAGCTGCTGGTCCCCTCTGAGTGTGCCCTCCGGAGCACGTGTCCTTCTGTCCAGGCCCCCAGTGGAGGGGCCTGGGCAGTGCTACAGTCTATTGTGCTAAAGCCGATATGGATGAAGATTTGTGTTCTGTCCATCAGAGGAAGGCGGATCTGTCTGTGGATCCTGTCAGTCGGCAGTGCGGGTTTAAACTAAACGTTGCCTTGGTACTTTGTTCCTTTGCTTACTGATGGTGCAGTCACAGGTGTCAGGACACAGCGGCAGGAGGCAAGGACTGTGTTTACTCACTTTGGTGTCCCTGGAATCCGGAAAAGTACCTGGATTTGGATAACTCGTTTGTTGGATGTCACGGCAGTGAAGGAAGAAAACCCCACCCATTATCCATATGCAAAGGAAAACACAGTTCAGAGGGTGAGATGTCTACAGGGGCTCTGAGGCAGCTAAACGTCCATCACTAACTGAATCAGCCCTGCTGCTGCTGGTCATGATTAGTCAGCGTCTGCTTCTGCTGCTGAAACGGATGAGCCCCCGTAAGTCAGCTATTCGGAGACAAAAAAGATTCAGTGACATTTATTTAAATAGAAATTATTCGTTAGTGATGCATTTTTACCTTAGTAATGATTGAGTAGAAAAGTTAAGTGTTCTTGAATAAATGTGTTGTCACAACAGGGACTGGTCAAAATACATCAAATACATTTTTAAATTACTTTTTCAGTTCAGCAGAGAATGGTTGGCTGGAGAGCGACTGTGCCACCTTGGCTGGTGTGTGACTGACGTTACTGAGCTCTGTGTTTTGTGCTTGCAGCTGAAGCCCGGGACAGCTCCTGCCTACGAGAAGCTCAAAACACAGAACCCTAGAGAGAGAGAGGCAATTGTCCTGTTATGCCATAGTTCACAAGAAAGGCATCTACACAGTGCTGAGGGTGCAGTGATTCACTCTTCAGATGCCTGAGGGAGTCACTGAGTGCTTAAGCTGATCTTTGAAGGAGTAAGATTTTTAGGAGTGGGTAGGGTAGGATTAAGGGGAAGGAACAGTATTCTAGGAGGAGGGATTAACATCTGCAAAGGTACAGGGGTAAGAGAAACTGGGACCATCTCCTGTATGGAGAGAGTCCAGAAAACTCGTTCCCTCTTCATTTATCACACTTACGTGGCGAAGGTTCAGTATACACAGATTGTGTTTTTTCGGGCCTCTAGTAAACCTCAATTGACCTATTTATTGACCTGTTTTGGTAAATTAAAAGTTTCAACTGCAACAACAGGGATGATTCCAGAATCTAGCCAAGCATCAGACCAGTGGGGGGGAACCATTTAAAAATACAGGTTCCCAGCACATTTGCCCCAGAAATTCTAATTCAGGGGCAAATGTGCTGGAGCAGCCTTGGAGGACCCTAGGAGGATGACTCTTAACATTTCCCCTGGTGGCTTTATGATTCCTTAGCCACTCATTACATATTAACAGAAATAAAATTTTTATGAAAAGTAGGCCTATTTATCAAAATGAAAACTTAGAAGAATGACATTGATTTACATTTTCGAAGCTTTCTTTGACGTCTGAGTTAATAGAAGACACTCAGTTTGTTGCAACGTCACACACTGTGTAGCAGCTGGAAAACTGCATTGTATACAACCGAGAGAATGAAAGTGAAAAAAGTAAATACTGCCTTAATATTACTGTGAAAATGGTTTTGACCTTGCAGATACCCCAGTAGACTCTTGGGGTCCCCCAGGCATACTATGTCTTAAGGCCATCCAGCAGACCACCCATCACTCCCCTCGCCACCCCCCATCACACACACACACAAGCTTCCCTGGGCACCTAGCTACCACCTTGACTCCTCAAAATAAGGAATCTGACAAGATCACTACAGTGTTCTGTTCTATAAATTACTCTGTTTGAAGCAGACTTTAAATGAACATAAAGAAGGCAGCTAAGTATTTGTTGAATAAATAAATGTTAAATATTTATGTACTGTGTACGTTTAATCAGCTGATAAATTAAGATTAGGTGCCTTTGCAGCCAACCATTTAGAAAATCTGATTATTTTCAAATAAATTAATATTTGGAAGCTAAAAGTTCTAACTAAGGGTAGCACTGGATCATGGTTATTGAGCTCTGAGTCCAGAAAGCTGTCTGACTTCCAGCCCCAGTACGTAAAACAGGGATCATGGGCAAGTGACAGAAGCCCTCAGAGCCTCAGTTTCTTCATCTGAAAGTGAGAATAACAGCAGTAAAGGTTCACGATCCCTTATATTTATTTCCGAAATTCAGACACCTCTAAAAATGGAAATTTTCTTTGAAATTTCACGGAACAGGCAAACCTGACCTGAATTCCTTTGGTAGGAAAAGCTCACCTGAATGGACTTGAAGCTCTTTTCATTTATTTTACCTGATCGGACTATCTGTGTATTTTCCTGCAGAAATTAGTATGTTTGATTATGGAGTACTTTGTAGACCTTGATTAGTCTGTGTATTATGAATGTTTCATAGTTAAGTCAGATAGGCACTGAATTCCAAAACACATCTGCCCCAAGGACTTCAAATGAGAGACTTAGGATGGGTCTTACCACGTCAGGATTAAATGGGCTAATGTATACCTATAATGTCTAGAACATTGCCTAGTACCTAGCACCGTATTAGGTTTTGTTAAATAAGTAGGGTGATATTTCCATACAGACTGCCAACAAACCCATGAAAGAATGCTCGACATCACTAATCATTAGAGAAATGCAAATCAAAACGATAATGAGCTATCACCTCACACCAGTCAGAATGGCCATCATCAAAAAATCTAGAAACAATAAATGCTGGAGAGTGTGTGGAGAAAAGGGAACACTCTTTTGCCCTGCTGGTGGGAATGTGAATTGGTTCAGCCGCTATGGAGAAGAGTATGGAGGTTCCTTAAAAAACTACAAATTGAACTACCATATGACCCAGCAATCCCACTACTGGGCATATACCCTGAGAAAACCAGAATTCAAAAAGAGACATGTACCACGATGTTCATTGCAGCTCTATTTACAATAGCCAGGACATGGAAGCAACCTAAGTGTCCATCGACAGATGAATGGATAAAGAAGATGTGGCACATATATACAATGGAATATTAGCCATGAAAAGAAACGAAATTGAGTTATTTGTAGTGAGGTGGATGGACCCAGAGTCTGTCATACAGAGTGAAGTAAGTCAGAAAGAGAAAAACAAATACTGTATGCTAACACACATATATATAGAATCTAAAAAAAAGAAAAAAAGAAAAAAAATGGGTATGAAGAACCTAGGGGCAGGACAGGAATAAAGAGACAGACGTAGAGAATGGACTTGAGGACGTGGGGAGGGGGAAGGGTAAGCTCAGACGAAGTGAGAGAGTGGCATGGACTTATATATTCACTACCAAATGTAAAATAGATATAGCTAGTGGGAAGCAGCTGCATCACACTGGGAGATCAGCTCGGTGCTTTGTGACCTCCTAGAGGGGTGGGAGGGAGATGCAAGAGGGAGGAGATATGGGGATATATGTATATGTATAGCTGATTAACTTTGTTATAAAGCAGAGACTAACACACCATTGTAAAGCAATTATACTACAATAAAGATGTTAAAAAAAAAATAGGGTGATATTTCCAAATAAGTGTGGAAACCCCTGAATAGGAAAGAAAGCTCTTCTTATTTTACTAACATTTCCACATCAATGAAAGATGAGTTTTTGTTTTCTTTTTTCCTCTTGAGTTGGGCAATAGGAAAAAAAAAAGGAAAAGTGCTATTTTCCTGCTTTGTATCAGGGAAAATAGTAACTTTGGTGGAAGTGTACATTCCTTGTTATTTGGAAATTGAAGGCACTTTAGAATTTGTGATTCTTTTCATTTTTATTGAGCACCTACTATGTGCCTGGAAAGCCGGATACTAGGGCTACATAAGGGAATAAGCCCAAGTCTGTCCGCAGTCACCCATAGTCTAATGGGAGAGAAATAGTTGAGAGCCAGTGGTCATGCCAAATACTCGGTTTTAAAAGAATTAACCCGGCAATGCCTTCTAATTTAGGATTGCCAAATAAAATACAGGACTCACAATTAGTTTGAGGTGCAGGTGAACAACGATTAAGTCTTTAGTAGAATTATGTGCCAAATATTGCACGGGACATACTTACACCAGATGCAGTGTTTGTCCTACGCAGTATTTGGGACACACTTAGAACCAAAAAATTATTTATCGTTTATCTGAAATTCACATTTAAGGACACTCTGTATTTTCATTTGCTAAATCTGGCAACCCTAACTACGGTCCTGGGCTATTTTCAACCATATTGGCAAGCTCTGAGTAGGAAATAGATATTGCACTCATATTGGGTAATTGAGTTTTTAAAAGACTATTTATAGAGGTATGGGCAGGGTTAAAGGACACTAAGGAGGACGAAACAGCCGGGGCTGGAAGCAGTTACTACCCCCAGGTCCCAGAGGGGCAAGAAGGAAAGAAACAGAGAGGGCCGCTGACAGGCACCATGGCCATCCCAGGGTGAGATGCGTTCCACCAGCGCAGACCCAGTAGGAAGGAAATTGGCAAAAAAAAAAACAAACCCAAAACTTTATTCTGCTCCCTCCCGACTTCACTCTGCTCCTGTCCTGCAATCTTGGGAGTGCCCCTGCCCTCACTAGAGGCCAGGAGGCCAGGGGGCCGGCACTCCATACCCAGGTGGGTAGGGGATGGGCCTATGGAGGTAAGTTAATTCATTCCGATGTGTATCTGATTAAGATATCCTTGCATCAGAACACATCCTTTGCTACGACAGTGATAAGCCAGGGGGAAAGAAGGTGGGGAGGGACAGAAAGGAAAAACGGAAAGGAAGAACAGAGTGACAGTCTGCAATTTGAAGGTCAAGGAAAAGGTGAATCAGCACCATGAATGATTTTAATCAAAAGTAATTTTGTTTCCGCCAAATAGGTTCTTTTTCCGCTCTTTGGAGTAACCACCTCGATTTCCTGTATCAACTTAATGGCTAGAACCAGGGCCCTTGGGCCCTCATATTATGCCGGCACGTGTAGACCCTGGAAGGCAGCACCGCCTTAACGTGTGGTCCTTGCTGCCTCCCTGGGCTCGCCCCCGCCCGACCTTCATCCTCCATCAGGCAGGAGGGCACAGTCCCAGATGAGTCCAGGCCCCTGTGCTGCTCACCACGCTCTTGTCTCCATTCGCCCAGGGCCAGGCCTGTGGTGCTTGACCCAATCCTCCCACCAGACAGCTTTCAGTTTGCTGATGCAAATGGTTTGTAACATGGCGATACTAACTAGCCAGCTGGTGAAGGCTGAGGTAACAAGAATGTGTGAACCACTGGGCGCGGCTGGGCTCCTTCGTCAGGGCTTTCTCAGCAAAGGCTAGGTCACCCCCCGGAGATGGGTTCTGGAATGGATGGGGCACTTTCAGGTTACGCCCAGGTGTCGACCAGGGTTGGCTGAAGATCAGTGTCGGCGCACTGGGCGTGGTCCTGCGCAGGGCTTCAAAGCGCGCTGCAGACCTTCTGCTCCCGTCTGTGCTGAGCGCTGAGTTCCCTCCTTTCTCTGGATTACAGTTTCCCAGGCAAGGCTTGCAGCAGACCCAGCAACAGCAGCAGACGGCCGCTCTGGTGCGGCAGCTCCAGAAGCAGCTTTCCAGTAAGTACCCTCCGTCAGGAACAGATGTCCCCCAGGACGTGAAAAACAAGCCAGTGAGCAAAACACAGGTGGCAGCTCCTCAAAAACTGTCTTCCTTGGTGCTGTTCTCGTGTTCGTTTTAAGTCCAGGCCGTTCTCATTTTGTTGGTGTTGGTCTGAATGCTTCTTTTCCGGGAAAGCCCCAGTCTTTTCCTTGAGTTCAGCGAGGATGTTTTCCTGTTGCTTCTCTTCGAATCTGGGAATATTTCTTTCCAGCTGGGGGCCCGGTGGGACGGCAGGTGCTTTTCTGATAAAGCTAGATGGCCCAGAGAGCAACTCGGCTGATACCCTCCAGTGTACGATGGGACGGGATAGGTGCCCCCCTGCCCCCAAGACTCGGATATGGAGAGGCCAGCACCAGACCTGTCCCCTGGTCACTAGGGCCGTGGCTGCTCTTACCACGGCACCACCCTGCCCTTCCTGATAGCGGCTAAGAGAAATCCAGACCTGGAACATGGCAGGCGGCATCGCAGGACAGTGTTTCTCCCCAGTTCATCTTGCTGCCGTGCTGGCGTGCTACCTTTCTAGAGCGCATGCCGACAGCCCATTTCATCGGACCTCATCCCAGTGCCAGCAGCCTGCTCCCATGAATCCAGTCGCCCTGCGCTGGAGTCACGGGGTGGGCAAACTCTTTTAGAAGTGGGAGCGAGGCCCCTGTGATGCAGAGAATATTGGCCTGGAAGTCAGGAGACCTGAATTCTGCTGCCGACTCTGTCACCGTTATCTGGGTCACGCAGTGTTTCATCCATACAGCAAGCAGGGAGACTAGCAATTTCTCGATTCTGTGCTTCTGAGGTACAGAGCGATGAGCAGCGAGTTCTGAAGGCAGTGGTGTGACTCTGGTGGAAGATGGTAGGGAACAGGGTCAGTTTATGACTGAGAGGGAGGGGCAGCTTGGCTCTAGTCTTAATTTCCTGCCTGCTGCTGTCCGTGTGTTTTCCTGGGCAGAGGGAACACCTCTCTTATGCCCTGTGTCTCTCCGAGGGCATAACCAAGGTCTGTTGTTGTTGTCCTTGTTGTTGTTTTCCTTTAAAAATATTTCCCTCAGTTAAGTCATGTCAGTCTTTTCCAAGAACTGTTCAGTCGGTGTGGTCTGTTAAACACACGTGTGGTTAAAATTTCACTGTGTTTCATCAGCTCCAGAGTTCACATTTTTAATTTTTTTATATTTGGCTGCACTGGGCCTTCACTGCTGCACGCGGGGCTTCTCTAGCTGCGGCGAGCGGGGGCTACTCTTCGTTGTGGTGCACGGGCTCTAGGCGCGCAGGCTTCAGTAGTTGTGGCGCACGGGCTTAGTTGCTCCGCGGCATGTGGGATCTTCCCGGACCGGGGCTCAAACCCGTGTTCCCTGCACTGGCAGGCGGATTCTTAACCACTGTGCCACCAGGGAAGTCCCCAGAGTTCATATTTTTGCATGGCTAAAGAGAGAATATAATTTTAAGGTAGAGACAACATGTTATATTTTAATTTTTTTTTCTAGTGATTGGAGGTATGTACCTACGATTTTTATGGAGTAGCGCCTATCTGGGGAGCATACTCTTGGTTCCTATTTCCAAGGGCTCACAGAATGCAGGTTTTTTTGTTGTTTTTTTTTTGCGGGGGGCGGGGGTTGCCATCATTTCTGGAGCACTTTCTTGGACCAGTGAATTTTTGGCCAGCATTTCTGGAGCACTTTCTTGGACCCATGACTTTACATGTATTCACTTGATTTCCTAAACCACCTCATGGGCCGAGGTATTATTGCTCTTCCCGTGTTACAGATGAGGAAACAACTAAGAACAGGGACATTTTCCCGTTTGCCCAAGGTTACTCGGCTAGCAGCTGGGACTAAAACTCAGACTGTCTCCTTCCAGAGCCCACCTCTTAACCACAACATATAGTCTGATGCCTGACATGAGCAGTGATGCCGGCCTCCTTTGTTGAATAAGGGCAACTAAGCTGAGCTGCCCACTGCACAGCTCCAGCCGGCTGCATTTCTGCCATAATCCGTGTGAATGGGGCCTTTGGATTTGAATAGTCCCACCAGAGTTGTGCAGGCAGTAGCTATTTCTAAGCCTGTGTCATTGTTTTGAACCTACTCACTGTTCTTTATTTGTCCAGGTGTGCACATAGACACACGTGCACAGGCACACCCTCGCGTCACACACACAGCCTCTCTCTCCCATGCATACACTCTTGCACGGTTCTCTCTGATGTATCTATCCATGGCCATTTGCAGAAAATTGCCCCTTTCAAGCTACTTCCCTCTCACCTATTATAACATCAGTGTTAAAGTAGAATCTCTGATGTGCTTTTATGAAGTTTCCAGATCTTTTCATGTTTTATGATACTTACAGTCCTTTTTTATGTTAGTATTGAGATGTTTGTTAGCTCAGGGATACAGACTTTTGACGGGCCAATGACCTTCCCAAGACCTCTTGCTGGCCGTTGTGGGACTCTGATGTAGAGGTGGCCCCTCTGCAGAATGAATCGAGCAGTGGTATTAAGACCTTGGCCGCACAGGTGTCTGGGCTAGTGTTATACTTCCTGACCAGTCAGTCTGCTTTCAGTGCCAGCCTCAGGAATAGAGGAACAGTGACAAGAGCGTGCCACCGATCTGTGGCATAATTTTGCGTCTGCAATTTTATTGGATTTTCTTTTTCTCATTAGGTAACCAGCCACAGCAAGGAGTGACGCCCTACGGGCATCCTTCACACTTCTGAGTCTGGAAGAGGACAAAGACATGAAGTTTTTTGTTTGCACTGAAAAATAGAAAATCACATTTAATGCATTAGTCACCTTTAGAAATGTCCCTTTGTTCTTTCATTTCTTTGGCGTTTTCCTATATTTTACGCGACATTTCATACAAAGGCGTTTAAACAAAATGTAAAGGAAAAGGTGTGGTTTGGGTTTGTTTCATTCAATTAGAAAGTAGGTTTAAAAATGTGGATCATGTGGGCCTACGCCAGGAAGAGTTTGGTAGCAGACCTTTTGAAATTGGTGCTTTTATTGAATCTCGTAGTTATAGAAAGAATGGATTATGGTGGATTTTAAATATTTATGTACTCATTAATGATGAAGTTTGGTTTTTGGGGTTTTTTTTTTGTTTTGGGTTTTTTTTTTGCACACTGTGCCGGACCAAACTACTGATTTGAAAGGCATGTCAGATCTTGACAGGAAAGCGACCCATTTATTCTGCATTCACCTTTGGTGGCAAAATGGACATTTATTTGCATCGCTCTAATTTGAAATGTTTGTAATTTCTTAAGCACTTTATGAACTTTGTTCTTATTTATGTAGGATTTTTCTTTGCTTTTGTTGTGGTCAAAAGGTGCTGAAACAGATTGTTGCTTAGTACTTAAACTTCTTAGACCAAGAACTTAAACCAAGGCTTCTGTGAGAGCCACCCTAAGGTACGTGGAAGCCTGTTAGAAGTAGCTGTACTACTAAATTTGTTTTCAGTGGCAAGATCATTGACCAGAGTCTTTGTGAAGGTACAACATGTAAATTCTAAAGGCCGGAACGAACCACAGTGGAATTGTTCCAATTATTTGCCAGACTTGGCAAAAATGACTCTGTCCAGTTTTGGTTCTCCTGAACCTTATGCCAACTTGAGAAAAAAATCTCGCAGCTGGCCTGAGATTCCACAGTGCTCAAACTTGACATGGTTTCCAGAGAATCTGGCCCCCAAGTCGAGGGGGGCTCTGGTTTTCCTAAGAGATGTATTTGCTGTTTATTTTGTATGGTAAGTATTTGCTATTTTGAATTTAACTATTAATGTTGGTGTCTGTCTTGGTTGTGTATTGCATATACTGTATTTATAAATTGGTGCAAAAAGCACAAGTAAAGTAAATTATACATCAAATTTATTATAAAGAAATAGTAACTATTTTAACTTTGTTCAAGTATGTGGTAATTTGCTCCTATTAGAGTGAAAAATACAGTAAATTATTATCAGTTTGTGTAACTTAAGAGTATTCCATATAATATTTTTTTAGATTTAGATGCATAAAATTTTGAATGTGAAAATTGCAGGGCATTTTAACACATGTGGGGGATATTTTCCCATGTTCTGTGTTAATTCACTTTCTTTTGCCATGTGAATTTACATGTAACGTAGTCGAGCATACTGTGAATAGATTTGTCTATAATGAGCAAACCATGTAGAACTACTTTTTTTAAATGTAGCTGGTACAACTTTAGTAGATCATTTCCTTTGCAAATCATTATATAAATAATTTATATCTTCCCAGGTGAGTTACTCATTGCAAAATTTGACTCATGCAAATGACCTCAAATACGTGTCCGCTTACTTTGCTGTGGCAGCATCCATGTGAACTGCTTTGTACACTGTGAAACGATTTCGCTCCAGCCCGCTCATTTCATGTTTACTCTGGGCTGGAAAAGACTTTGCCAAAACATTAAAGACCATTCTTTTCACTAAATTAACATGTTCTATCTGCTTTCAGAAGATGAATCTTGACATTTCAGCTGGTTTTGTATATCAGGGTTTTTCTTTTGGTTTTTGGTTTTTTTCCCTCTTGAGAGTCATACTTAGAGCTCATGAAGTTATTTTTTCTTCAAAGTAATCTGTCATATAATGACTGCCTTGGCAAAACAACTGAAATGTGAATGTCGTGCCTAGTGAGTACCAGTCATGTTCTGTCCTGATTGTTGTTTTACTTCTTCTCAAGAATTACTGGTGTTTAAAATGCCACTTTTCAGTTTGAACCATATATATTTGTAGCTCAGTATTGCAAACAGAAGTAAGACTGTTTCAAGAATGAGTGTTATAATTGCATAGCATTTGTATGCACTTTATATTTTGCAGAAGTTAGTGAAATTAATTTATTAATCATTTTGCACTTGAAAGCTGTGGGACATAGCTTTTTGTTGCTGTCGTCTCCTTTTTTTTTCCGGTGGGAAAGCTAAGATATGGTAAGGCCCTATAATTCGACGATTCTACAGAGAGTTGAGGAAAAACCTAGAACTGGTTTTCCCCTGTGTCCTATACAGAGAGAAACTGGAATTTTCAATCTATTCTTATCATATTTCCTCCCATTTAATCCTCTCTCCTGAGAGTTTTCTTTTTCTTTTTTAGAATATGCATTGATTTGTCTTGAAATGATCACAAAGGAAAGCCCTGTCCTTCGGCAGAACCTGGTAATTTGCTTGGTGAGACAAAGAGGAAATTATCTTAGGATAAGATGGAGACCCCAGTTCCCCTTAAAGACTTTGAAATAGAATGGAGTTGGACATAAGAAGCCCTTAGATATGCCTGTTTACATAGTAGGCTTCTTCCTAGTAGGGTTACATTTGTCCTCTTTTTTTTAATTCCTCTTGGTCCGGAAGTAGAATGAGATCACTGTTAGAACGAGTAGCCCTTGACCGCTTATGGCCACAGGATACCAACATCAAAGAACGTAGGAATCAGGTCACCTCTTTAGGTGGGGCAAGCTGAAAGTTGGTGTGATGAAAACAAAATGAAGTGAGTCCCCCCCCACCCCCATCTCAACTGATTGACAGGGAAAAATGTAATTCTCGGTTTTGTGTGCTGAGCTATCTGAGCAAGACCTATGGCATTTTCTTCTTTTTCATTTATTAAGTCTCCTATAAGTCTTCTTAAATAATAAGCAAGTATTTGAATAGATGCTGGAGAAATTACACTGGAAAATCCTAGCCTCTAGAGTTAGAAAAGCTGAATCATATTGTCCCTTAAATTAATTCAGGTTGAATTAAGCATGTAATATAAATAAATTCAGTGAATTACAAAAAGCAACATTTTGTATAGGGTTGATCAAATTTTAACTACAGTGAAACTCCATTATATGTATTCGGTCTAGATTTTCCCAAACATTTCCCTGTCACAAAGGATTATTACCTTATAGAATAGACGCTCATAGAGCAATGATTCCTCCTAAGAAAATTTTTCCTTATAAACAAACAGTTCCAAACCAGGGGTGCCTGAGCTAGATTTTGAAGTTATAAAGAAGTTTGTGTATTTTAAAAACTTTTTAATGGTTTTATTTGGGATAGATGTAATCAACCCCCTTTTCACGTTTTATGATGTGCAGGTGTTAAGTTGCTTTCTTACAAGTGGAAATTCAGCCTGCATTTATTTTTAAATGCAGTTATTAAAACTTTTTTTTCTATTCCCCATCAGTGAAAATTTTCAGTGCACAAAATGGTGAATCATAAAACAGTTCAGCGCTTATTTTCTGTGGGTTTTAGTAAAATATTTATAAACTGACCACAGTATTTATACATCAGGATGGCAAATTTACATCGACCGCAAATTTAATCATCTTTTCCATTGTGTCTGTCCTCAGTGCCATGCTTGTAACATTGATTAATAGAAGGTGGACACTAGGCAAATGGTAATGAAAGGAAAAAAGTCCATTCTTTAATGAAGAATTCGGGTACATTATCCACTTGTTATTTTATGGTCGATCGTTTTCTCTTAATGTTCATTGTTATTTGTTGGCAAAATAAAAGTGCCTTAAGTTAAAAGTTTGTTTTGAGATCCATTATAAAAAAAATCAGTATCAGTTCATAATGCATTTATTTACAAGTCCTTTTTTTTGCATGTCTATTATAAATTTAATATTGTAAGTGTATTCAAATTCATTTACATGCCTATGGCTGCCTTTGATTAAACTTCTTCCAAAAAGTAAAAATTCTGTCCAGATGTTGACTTTGTTCAGGTAGTTTTATTTTCTGTCAGATTACTTGGATGTAAGTTGTTGCGTAATCACTTCCAAGTGGATTCTTTGCTGTGCATCTGTATATCCCAGAATCTGAGGTTTGAGGATTCTGAATGACTAGGGTACCTTGTGGGTGAAAACGTTGAATTCCACGTGTCCTCCCTTCGTGTGCCCCTGAGAACAGGGAGTGGTCAGGCATCTCCCATGTGATTTCTGGCTTGGGGACTCCCAGGGCCACACAGCGGAGCTGAACAGCCACGCCTGTCCTTGCGAGGACGTTCCTGGGTAGGCGATTTGTAATTCGGGGAGGGTAGGCCACAACCATTACTGGAACAGTAATCAGTGCATGGCCAATACTGTTTTGAGCCTTACAAACGTAGCTTCCTCTGTCGTAAGCTGTTGCCTCTTTGATGACCAAGGTGCCGTTTTCATGCAGTATGTATTTTCCACTGATCTGAGGCCCGTCTATTACGTAACCACTTGGCACAGTCCATTTGATACGTGGCTTAGGGCTTCCATCAGAGACACAGTGCAACGATAGAGTGTCTCCACTGATACTGTAAACTGTTCCTCGCGCATAAGTGACAATCACTGGCTTTTGGCCAATTTCTAATACAATTAATTTCTCAATATAGCCAACTTTATTTCTTGCTGCACACCGATATTTTCCTGTATCGTCCCGAGTCATTTTAGAAATGATAAAAGAGCCGTTACTTGCTATTAGATACTGAGAATTGTTTTGTCCATTGGGAAATTGTGTGCCATTTGGTAAAATCCAGATTATTTCAGGTGGTGGGTTTCCATCAACAGAGCAATTCAATGCTGTGGACTTTCCAAGCTGGGCAATGGTTTTTTCATTATGTGGATTTCTGAATGTCGGTCTTCTCAGCATTTCCAGGACTTCTAACTGTACCACCAGCACACTCTCTCCTCCTTCATTCCGAGCCACACAGGTAAAATTGGCTGCATCTGAAAGCCTCACATTCCTGATTTCCAGGGTTCCATTTTTATAGACTGTGATTCTGCTTCCGTAGTACGGAACTGTGAGGAAAATATTGTCTGGCATGATCCACATGATGTGAGGAGACGGCGTCCCTGCGGCTCTGCAGTCGAAGTGTTTTTTGGAATGCCTCACCGCCGTGGCTTTAATGGTGCTTTTATCTGTATACAGACCATTGATTAATGGAGGTTTGGAGACAACGTCCAGTTTGTACATTTTGGTGTCATCCCCACTGGGATTTCGTGCCACACATACGTACTCTCCGGAATCGAGCAGTTTCACTCTGTTGATAGACAAAGACCCGTTGGCATGAAATGCGTACCTGTCCTTAGAGAATGAAACCATGTCGTTGGAAGGCAGCAACCAAAATACTTTTGGCTTGGGTTCCCCAGTGACCTCACAGTCAAGCACAGCTGTGTCTCCAGCGTTGACTCTCGCGTTGGTCTTGTAACCCTGCCGGATCCGTGGGGCAGCTGTTATGACTGTTAGGTGGACTTTCATTTCATCCTTCCCTAGAGTGTTCTGGGCATGGCAAGTGTAATCTCCTTCCTCTGCCATCCCGACTCTGTTGAAGTATAAGGTTCCATTGTCGAAGAGGGTGAACCTCCTGGTGCCGTGGCCACTGTCGTCGGCCTGCATGGCGTTATTTATCATCGTCCCATCAGGCAGACTCCAGGATATCTCGGGCACTGGTGAGCCGGAAGCCATGCAATCGACTTGGAAGTCTTTCCCGTGAAAAACCTGCCTTTTAAAATGTTGCTTGTGGTCAATTTTGGCAGGTTTCCGTCTTAGGCTGACGTGCATCAGGGTCAGATCGTCCCCCATCTTGTTTCTCGCCACACACAAGTAGTCTCCACCGTCTTTTTCTGTCACTGATCCAATAAACAGGGATCCATTTGGGTAGACTTGGATGCGGCTGCCCATTCTGAGGAAAGAAGAGACGGATTGAGTGTGCAGGTACTAACAAGGGGTGGAAGACTTATTTACACAGTATTAGCTTTATGGACATTTTCTTAAACTGTTGCAATGGAATTAAAATCACTGTCTTTTAAGCTATTCTGAAAGATGAAATTAGCTGCACAGATATGATTTAGTGCAGACAAGCACTATGTCTTAGATGGACTTCAAATGAATCGCCTCTGCGTTTCAATTAAAAAGAATTTTCATGGTGACGAGAATATTAGAAATACCAGTTTCCTAGACCCATGACGATCTTGACCACTTGTACACATCAAATGATTTTGTGATATACGTCAGTAAAGAACAACTTTCATACAAATTTACTTGCTCAGAAAAGATACCAGGTTTTCCTTTTTAAAGAGATATTAGTAATCAGTTATTTGGTTAGAAAATGAGTTTTACTTTTTTTTATAAAGAGAGAAAATGCCAAGGTAAGACACATTAGAAGCTTACTAAAGCATCCATCTCTGCAGGCAGCTGTACCGTGACTCTGGTCTCTGCATTATGTTGAACTCCGTGAAGACCATTTTTCTCTCTGAAGCCACTACACAGCCTGCTATTACCACATTGAACCATCAGGTGGCAGATCTTTCCTGGTAAAACCAAATCTAGTTTTTCAAAAAGACCAGTGGAAACTGAGTAACTGCTAAAAACGCAATCAAAAACACCCATAGGTGGAAATCTCCGTACAAGTTTTTCTTCCTAGTTCTTTGGCAACATGAGCTAAGCAGGTGGGTGAAACGAGAGAGAAAAGTGTGGATGGCCTTTCACAGCATAACTGCTAAGCAAGTCAAACAGCCTCAAGTCATTTTTTACCTTCAAGAAAACATACATACCATAAGTAGGAAGAGTATTTGTTGTAGGACAACTTACAAGTGCTGATATTCTTTTTTTTTTTTTTCCCTCAAGCCTGGAAAGAACTTGTCTTGCATATAAACCAAAGGAAGGTCATCATAATGGATGCACTTAGAAAAAGGAATGGAAACTACAAGGGTCTTTGCATTCATTTTTTAATCTTTAGGTAGTTCCCCACTATACAGCCAAAAAAAAAAAAAAAAGATACTTAGACAGACATAGTAACTTGCCCTTTTCACCATGCTACACTGCCACCTGCTATCAATCATTCTTTCCTAATGCTTTCTAAGAGCTCTGTTTCTCAAACTCGGGTGCACATTAAAATCATTTGTATAAAATAGTGCTGTTGCCTGGGTCCCACCTCCAGAATTTCTGACTTAATTGGTGTGGAATGTGACCTTGGCCTCAGGACTCAGTTTTCCAAATGACTCTCATGTGCAGCAAAGTCTAAGAACCACTGCTCTAAACCTTGGTATTTAATGCAGTTCCCTCATTACCTGCATTGGAATTACATGGGGTCTAATTTAAGATGCATATTTCCTGGTTTCACTGTTCAGAGATTCTGATCCAATAGATCTAGCCAGGGATCCGGGAACCCAGTGTTTGACAAACTTCCCGGGTGACTTTATGAACATTAAAGTTTGCGAAACAGTCTCAAATTTGAGTGTGCGCTGTAATCATCTGGACAGCTTTTAAGGACACAGATTGCATGTCAAAACACAGAATTGGACTCAAGTTCTCAGGCGATGCTAACGCTCTTGGTAGGAGGACAACCCTTTGAAAACCAATGACTCAAAATGACCTTTCCTCACTCCCAAATCTGATGCATCTGGAAGTTGTAATATATAAAAAGAGAACTGTAACTGTTTCCTTTTATAAACTGATATTTTTAAGGGAAAATTTACTTTTGAAAGTGGAAGTTTTCCCTGAGTAAAAGAAAGGGAATTCTTTATGAAAATTAATGCACAGGCAAGCATCTGCAGTCTTTTAGAGCAGTGTTTCTTGGACCTTATTGCGCATGTGATTCACCTGGGGATCTTTTTAAAATGCAGATTCTGATTCTGCCCATCTGGGATGGGGCCTGAGTTTCTGTTCTTGTAACAAGCCCCCAGGTCATGAGAAGCAAGGTTCCAAAGAAGAGGAAACACAATTCTGTCCTGAAACATAGGTCACGTAAGTCATATTTAAAGTCATGGAGGTAGACCAGTGGTGCTGTTAAGTCTGAGATGGTTAAAAAAAAAATTCAGAAAAGGCAACGTTCACCTGACAACTAGGCTTTAAAAAAGTAAAACGTTTTGCTTATTTTGTTGATGGTGGAATAGACTTGGATGAGCATAGTTATGATGAAAATTTTAATTTTTAGAATCTAAAATAAATTCAGACTTACAGAGCCAAGAAGTGGCAACATGAAGGACTTTTTTTTTTTTTTTTTCCAGCAGAAGTGCCCTTTTAATTTCTCTTGACATCTAAAGCATCTAAGTAAAGAGTATTCTTGCCTTTCTGAGTGGGTTAGTTGCAGAATAATCACTGAGGTGTTCAGTTAGCAAACAAGTTGTAGTTCATTATGAAAGAAAAGAATGACAGTACCTCTAGTGGGCCTGTGATAGCATCTCTGATCTTACACACTCTGTTGCCTCTTCCAAAATATGAACAATCTTTCTGTGTTTTGTAAGTGCTTTCCCAAAACAAAATATAAACAGCCTACCTAATATCTTTGCTATCAAACTCTGAAAGATTTGTTGGACTACCTAGGGCGAGATTTATTGGTCGAGATTTATTCTAAGATGCTTAATGTGTTTTAGACATTCCTTTGGATTAACTTTTTAAGACATTCCCTTACATTTTTTCACACCTCTTCCATTCTTAAAAATTGACCTAATGCCCAGTAAACATTTTAGACATTGTTTTTACAACCTAAAATTAGAAATTTATCTGTTATTCCCATCACAAGTGTAATGCCTTCTACACTTCTTGCATTGGTTTCTGCATGGGTAGTAAAATTGTATTCAGAATTACGCAGAATAATGAGCAGTCTCTGGGTAAATGAGACTCACCCTCATGTGCTGCAGGGTGATTAAACAGACATACCAATATTATTATATACAAAAACTGGTAAACTACTGAAAATATTTGATGCTACAAATGGGTATACATATAGTAGATAACAAGCATAAACATGTGAGTTGTGAAGTTTACATTTCGTAACCCAGCATTTTTAAATTTTAAATCTAAATTTCAATTTAAAATTTAGGTAATTTTCATGACTTATTTGAAAATTAACATTTACTTTGGAGTTAAAGATCACAAATTAACTTCCTTAACTATATCCGTTACCAACTTATAGTTTGACACTAGAAAAAAATCTATTCTTTTAAGCATAAACTCATGTATAATTTCTCTTGCATGGATATTTTCTATTAATAAACATGGAGGCAGAGTCAAGATGGCAGCATGGGAAGATGCAGAGTTAGCGTTTCCCCACAACTATGGTACCAACTGGCCGCTGGTAGGGGACTCTGACACCCAAGGAGACGGGAGGAACCCCAAAGTGAACCGGTAGGACATAGGGGGACTAAGAGGGGGAGGTGAAGTGGAGGCCAGACAGGATCAGTGACCCTGAGGCTGGGGAGATCAGGAGAGGCAGGCGGGAGGGTCCCTCTGGGAGGAGTGGGAGAGGAGCAGAGGGCGTTTGAGCCCAGAAGGCCTGCTGGGCTCCCAGGTGAGGTCCCCTGCCCTCTGAGAGCAGGGGTGTGGGGCATGCCTGGGCCCCTTCTGTTCCTTGAGCCTAAGTCCCACCCCCCCCAAGAGCCCCCAAGGCCTTTTCCAGCCCTGTCATGGTCCTGACCATTGGCCCCACCCACCACCCAAACCTCACCCTTGCTTAGACCCTGCCCTCCACAGCCAAGGCCTATTTCCAGCCTTTTTTTTTTTTCCCCTCCTCCTCTTTTTCACTATTGTGGTACTGTTGTACCTTCTGGTTGTTGATAGATCTATATTTTTATTTTTATATTCCTAACATATCTGTTAGTTTCCTAGTCTAATTTTTTACTTTGTTATTGTGGGTTTTTTTTCTTTTTTTTGCCACCCCAGGTGGCTTACAGGATCTTGGTTCACGAGCCTAGGAGTGGGCCAAAGCTCCTGCAGTGGGAGCTGTGAGTCCGAACCACTGGACTAACAGAGAACCTCAGACCCCAGGGAATATTCAATGGAGTGAGTTCCTACAGAGTTCTTCATCTCAGCACCAAGACCCAGCTCTACACAGTAGCCTGCAAAGCCCAGTGTTGGAAGCCTCAGGCCAAACAACCAGTAAGAGAGGAATACAATCCCACTCATAAAAAAAAAAACAATGAGATGGCAAAAAAATATGTCACAGATGAAGGAGCAAGGCAAAAACCTACAAGACCAAATAAATGAAGAGGAAATAGGCAATCTACCTGAAAAAGAATTCAGAGTAATGATAGTAAAGATGATCCAGAATCTCAGAAATAGAATGGAGGCACAGATTGAGAAAATACAAGAAATGTTTAACAAAGATCTAGAAGAACTAAAGAACAAATAAACAGAGGTGAACAATGTAATAACTGAAACGAAAAATACACTAGAAGGAATCAATAACAGAATAACTGAAGCAGAAGAACGAATAAGTGAGCTGGAAAACAAAATAGTGGAAATAATGGCTGAGGAGCAGAATAAAGAAAAAAAGAATGAAAAGAATTGAAGACAATCTCAGAGACTTCTGGGACAACACAAAATGCACCAACATTCTCATTATAGGGGGTCCCAGAAGAAGAAGAGGAAAAGAAAGAGTCTGAGAAAACACTTGAAGAGATTATAGTTGAAAACTTCCCTAACATGGGAAAGGAAATAGTCACCCAAGTCCAGGAAGCACAGAGAATCCCATACAGGATAAACCCTAGGAAAAACACACCAAGACACATATTAATCAAACTAACAAAAATTAAAAGAAAAAATATTGAAAACAGCAAGGGAAAAACCAAACATAACATACAAAGGAATCCCTATAAGGTTATCAGCTGATTTTTCAGTGGAAACTCTGCAGGCCAGAAGGGAGTAGCAGGACGTACTTAAAGTGATGAAAGAAAAACCTACAACCAAGATTACTCTACCCAGCAAGGATCTCATTCAGATTCGATGGAGAACTCAAAAGCTTTTCAGACAAGCAACAGCTAAGAGAATTCAGCACCACCAAACCAGCTTTACAACAAATGCTATAGAAACTTCTTTAAGCAGGAGACACAAGACAAGAAAAAGACCCACAAAAACAAACCCAAAACAATTAAGCAAATGGTAATAGGAACATATATATCAATAATAACCTTGAATGTAAATGGATTAAATGCCCCAACCAAAAGACACAAACTGGCTGAATGGATACAAAAACAAGACCCACCTATATGCTGTCTATAAGAGACACAAGTCAGACCACTTCAGGGACATGTACAGACTGAAAGTGAAGGGATGGAATAAGATATTCCATGCAAATGGAAATCAAAAGAAAGCTGGAGCAGCAATACTTGTATCAGATAAAATAGACTTTAAAATAAAGACTGTTACAAGAGATAAGGAGGGACACTACATAATGATCAAAGGATAACTCCAAGAAGAAGATATAACAATTATAAATGTTTATGCACCCAACATAGGAGCACCTCAATACATAAGGAAAATGCTAACAGCCATAAAAGGGGAAATCGACAGTAACACAATAATAGTAGGGAACTTTAACACCCCATTTACACCAATGGACAGATCATCCAAACAGAAAATAAATAAGGAAACACAAGCTTTAAATGACACAAGAGGGCTCCCCTGGTGGTGCAGTGGTTGAGAGTCCGCCTGCCAATGCAGCGGACGCGGGTTCGTGCGCCGGTCCAGGAGGATCCCGCATGCCGCAGAGTGGCTGGGCCCGTGGGCCGTGGCCGCTGGGCCTGTGCTTCTGGAGCCTGTGCTCCACAGCGGAAGAGGCCACAGCGGTGAGAGGCCCACGTACTGGAAAGAAAAAAAAATGACACAAGAGACCAGATAGGTCTAATTGATATTTATAGAACATTCCACCCAAAAGTGGCAGAATACACTTTCTTCTCAAGTGCACGTGGAACATTCTCCAGGACAGATCACATCTTGGGTCACATATCAAGCCTTGGAAAATTTAAGAAAATTGAAATCGTATCAAGCATCTTTTCTGACCACAATGCTATGAGATTGGAAATCAATTACAGGAAAAAAACATAAAAAACACAAACACATGGAGGCTAAACAATACGTTACTAAGTAACCAAGAGATCACTGAAGAAATCAAAGAGGAAATTAAAAAATACCTAGAGACAAATGACAAGGAAAACACGATCCAAAACCTATGGGGTGCAGCAAAAGCAGTTTTAAGAGAGAAGTTTATAGCTATACAAGCCTACCTCAAGAAACAAGAAAAATCTCAACTAAATCTAACCTTACGCCTAAAGGAACTACAGAAAGAAGAACAAACAAAACCCAGAGTTAGCAGAAGGAAAGAAATCATAAAGATCAGAGCAGAAATAAGGAAATAGAAACAGAGAGAACAATAGCAAAGATCAATAAAACTAAAAGCTGGTTCTTTGAGAAGATAAACAAAATTGATAAACCTTTAGCCAGACTCATCAAGAAAAAAAGGGAGAAAACTCAAATCAATAGAATTAGAAATGAAAAAAGGAGAAATCACAACTGACACTGCAGAAATACAAAGCATTATAAGTGACTACTACAAACAACGATATACCAATAAAATGGACAACCACGAAGAAATGGACAAATTCTTGGAAAGGTACAATTTTCCAAGACTGAACCAGGAAGAATTAGAAACTATAAACAGACCTATCACAAGTAATGAAATTGAAACTGTAATTTCAAATCTTCCAACAAACAAAAGTCCAGGACCAGTTGCCTTCACAGGCCAATTCTATCAAACATTTAGAGAAGAGCTAACACCGATCCTTCGCAAACTCTTCCAAAAAATTGCAGAGGGAGAAACACTCGCAAATTCATTCTACAAAGCCACCATCACCTTGACACCAAAATCAGAAAAAGATATCACAAAAAAAGAAGACTACAGGCCAATATCACTGATGAACATAGGTGCAAAAATCCTGAACAAAATGCTAGCAAACAGAATCCAACAGCACATTAAAAGGATCATACCCCATGATCAAGTGGGATTTATCCCAGGGATGCAAGGATTCTTCAATATATGCAAATTAATCAATGTGATACACCACATTAACCAATTAAGGGATAAAAACCATATGATCATCTTAATAGATGCAGAAAAAGCTTTTGACAAAATTCAAGACCCATTTATCATAAAAACTCTCCGGAAAATGGGCATAGAGGGAAACTACCTCAACATAATAAAGGCCATTTATGACAAACCCACAGCAAGCATCATACTCAACAGTGAAAAACTGAAAGCATTTCCACTAGGATCAGGAACAAAACAAGGATGTCCACTCTCGCCACTCTTATTCAACATAGTTTTGGAAGTCCTGGCCGCAGCGATCAGAGAAGAAAAAGAAATAAAAGGAATCCAAATCGGAAAAGAAGTAAATCTGTCACTGTTTTCTGATGACATGATACTATACATAGAAAATCCTAAAGATGCCACCAGAAAACTACCAGAGCTAATCAATGAATTTGGTAAAAGTAACAGGGTACAAAATTAATGCACAGAAATCTCTGGCATTCCTATACAACAACAACGAAAAATCAGAAAGAGAAATTCAGCAAACACTCCCATTTACCATTGCAACAAAAAGGATAAAATACCTAGGAATAAACCTGCCTAAGGAGGCAAAAGACTTGTACTCAGAAAACTGTAAAACACTGATGAAAGAAATCAAAGACGATATAAACAGATGGAGAAATATACCACGTTCTTGGATTGGAAGAATTGATATTGTGAAAATGAGTATACTACCCAAAGCAATCTACAGATGCAGTGCAACCCCTATCAAACTACCAATGGCATTCTTCACAGAATTAGAACAAAAAAATTTACAATTTGTATGGAAATACAAAAGACCCTGAATAGCCAAAGCAATCTTTAGAAAGAAAAACGGAGTGGGAGGAATCAGGCTCCCTGACTTCAAACTATACCAAAAAGCTACAGTAATCAAGACAGTATGGTGCTAGCACAAAAACATAAATATAGGTCAATGGAACAGGATAGAAAGTCCAGAGGTAAACCCACGCACCTATAGACCCCTAATCTATGACAAAGGAGGCAAGAATATACAATGGAGAAAAGACAGCCTCTTTGATACATGGTGCTGGGAAAAGTGGACAGCTACATGTAAAAGAATGAAATTAGAATACTACCTAACACCATACACAAAAATAAACCCCAAATGGATTAAAGACTTAAATGTAAGACCAGACACTATAAAACTCTTAGAGGAAAACAGGAAAAACACTCTTTGACATAAACCATGGCAAGATCTTTTTTGATCCACCTGCTAGAGTAACAGAAATAACAAAAATAAACAAATGGGACTTAATTAAACTTAAAAGCTTTTGCACAGCAAAGGAAACCATAAACAAGACAAAAAGACAACCCTGAGAATGGGAGAAAATATTTGCAAATGAAACAATAAACAAAGACTTAATCTCCAAAATACACAAACAGCTCATGGAGCTCAATATCAAAAAAATCCAGTTAAAAAATGGGCAGAAGACCTAAATAGACATTTCACCAAGGAAGACATACAGATGGCCAAGAGGCACGTGAAAAGATGCTCAACATCACTAATTATTAGAGAAATGCAAATCAAAACTACAAGGAGGTATCACCTCACACCAGTCAGAATGGCCGTCATCAAAAAAATGTACAAACAAGAAATGCTGGAAAGGGTGTGGTGAAAAGGGGACCCTCCTGTGCTGTTGGTGGGAATATAAATTGATAAAACCACTATGGAAAACAGTATGGAGGTTCCTTAAAAAACTAAAAATAGAACTACCATACGACCCAGCAATCCCACTACTGGGCATATACCCTGAGAAAACCATAATTCAAAAAGAGACAGTACCACAATGTTCATTGCAGCACTATTTACAATAGCCAGGACATGGAACCAACCTCAATGTCTATCGACAGATGAATGGATAAAGAAGATGTGACAAATATATACAATGGAATATTACTCAGCCATAAAAAGAAACAAAACTGAGTTATTTGGAGTGAGGTGGATGGACCTAGAGTCTGTCATACAGAGTGAAGTAAGTCAGGAGGAGAAAAACAAATACCGTATGCTAACACATATATATGGAATAAAAAAAAATGGTACTGATGAACCTAGTTGCAGGGCAAGAATAAAGAGACAGACATAGAAAGTGGACTTGAGGACATGGGGTGGGAGCGTGAAGCTGGGGCGAAGTGAGAGCAACATTAACATATATTCACTACCGAACCTAAAATAGTTGGCTGGTGGGAAGCAGCAGCATAGCACAGGGCGATCGGCTGGGTGCTTTGTGATGCCTAGAGGGGTGGGATAGGGAGGGTGGGAGGGAGGCTCAAGAGGGAGGGGACATGTGTATGTATGTGGCTCATTCGCCTTGTTGTGCAACAGAAACTAACACAGTATTGTGAAGCAGTTATACTCCAATAAGGATGTATTAAAAATAAATAAACAAACATATAAAAGGGAAATGTTCATCCCCATCTTTTCTGTCATATTATGAAACATCATTGTATGAAGTCATGTAAATGGCAAAAATTAATACTCAAACTTATTCTTCAAAGAGATTTAATCTGTATAGAAAACAGTTAAAAATCACTATTAATATGCCTGTAACAGGAGATATTAGAGAAAGTGTGTATGTGTACATATGTGTCCGACACCGTCAGAGTGATTGGAGGTCCTGAATACATTTCACTTTGTGAAGGCCTTAATGTTGTGACTTTCATAAAGTGCTTTGCAGTTTTAGGGTAGCATAAATTAAGTATAGATTGCACTAAAATTGAAAATGCTTTACTAGGAGATTCTGAAGAGTGAAATAATGAAGTGCATCTCTCCAGAACTTGATTGCTTTACAACATTCCCTCTTATTTTTGGATAGAAAAATTATAAATACATTTACACAGGTACCATTTTAAAACTGTCACAAGTATGGAAGCAAATGAGATTTTTTATCCTTTTTAACTATATAAACTCAGGAAGAAGCTGGCCCTTAGAGTATGGCATGTAAGAAACTTGGTTTTTATATAATTTGTATTATTTTGTGTTAGTCTCAAAATGATTAGGTTTTCTTTAGAGCGAGTTACTTTTCTGTGTAGAGTCTGTGTGCTAACACTGCTGCTACTCTCGCTCTACCCCTTTGACCACTTCAGAAGTTGTACGGCTAAGTAAGATAATCTCAACAGAAAGGTATGGTTTACCTGTGCCGCTGGTCGACGACAGCCTTGGATGGTAGCCTCCAGATTATTTTCGGTTTCGGCTCCCCAGTGGCTGAGCAGTTCAGTAGTAGTTTGTCCCCCAGATTCACCTCCGTCCATTTCTGGGATGCAAATTCTATCCTGGGGATCGTCTCTCGTTCTTCCACTGTAAGAATTACCACCCTTCTCTCTGAGCCAGTGGAGCTGGTAGCAATGCATTCATAAGTGCCCCGGTCTGAAGAGGCTATGTTTCTTATAAACAGAGTTCCATTTGAAAATAAGAACTTGGAATTGACGAACTGTAATGGTTTCACTTCGCTGCCATCAGAGAGGACCCAGTGAACACCGGGCTGAGGAGTTCCTTTGGCAGTACAGGGCAGTTTCAAACTTTCACCCCAAGTCCCTGCAATAACTTGCCTCTTTTGTTCTAGAATAACAGGTGGCGCCGCAATAACTTGTATTTTAACCAGCAGTGCGTCCTGGCCCGCTGGGTTGCTGGCCACGCATTTGTAAAAGCCCCTGTCATAAACGCTGAGATTGTGGATGACCAGCGTCCCGTCAGATGTCACCAGGGCCTGCCTGTTCCCCTCGGATGATTCAGAGACCACTGTTTGGTTTGCAAGAATCCAGGAAATTGTAGGGCTGGGCCTGCCTTCAGCTCTGCACTTCAGTTCCACTGTGCTTCCGGAATGGACTGTGATCTCCTTAGTATGTCTCTCCAGGATCCTGGGGGGATAGGAAACCACGGACAAGGTGACATGAAGGCGGTCCGTGCCAAATGGATTGGATGCTGAGCACAGGTACTGTCCACGGTCCTGAAGGTCCACCCTCTGTATGGACAGGGTGCCATTGGGGAGCACCTGGAACCTGCTATTCTGTTTCCTTTTAGACAAATCAAGTCCTGATAAGAAGAAAGAAATTTATAGCCATAGGTCATCAAAGTTTAGGTAATAAACATAAATTGCTCACATGGAAGTCTCAAGAGGAACGCTATCTTTTTATTAGGCTACTGGGAAAAAAATATATTTAAAATTAAGACACCTAGTCTTCAGATTAGTAAAGTTATTTCTGGATTTTTTTTTTAAAATAAAACTAATTTTAATGTAAAAGCCAGATGCTTCAACACAGTGACCACTCACAATTTCTTTGGATCTGCTTTCAAAGCATTTCAAAAAAATGGTCTTAACATATGTTTTAAAACCTTCTAATGAGCAAAAAGCCATGCATATATCAAATAAGGATATTAATTGTTTCAGTCTTGGAGAAATCTGAGGTTGATGTTGATTATTTGGCTACATAACCCCAAAACATAACACAGTGTTTTCCTTGTTTTGTAACTAAAGAAGATGAAGCGTAAAGAAACAGTTTCAAATACCTGATGAGACTCTGGTCCAGTGGATAGTGGGCATGGGATTCCCAACAGCTTCACAAGGAAGAAAGGCATCTGAGTTAGCTGGAACAGTAAAACTTGCCGCTCTTCCTCCAACTATTCTGGGCCTTTCCAATATATTCCTAGATAAAGAATCAAAGGGAAGGAATTTGGAAGTTGTTATTTTTTGAATTGGTGTCTTATCGAAGCTACTTTTCTTTGCATTCTTCTGTATATCCCAATTTGAAGCATGAGTGGTGTCCTCTGGCAAATCTGGAGTGGGCAGTATGCTCACTACTGGCTTTTTGACCTTTTCAGCCATTTCTGGGTGTGACTTGTGCCAAAAATGGTTTTCTGACCAGGGAGAGGGAGTCAACTTAGAATTCTGTGATTTAGCTGTTATTAGTGCTGGCATAGAAGTAGAACGTAACAGATTGGAGTAGATAAAGTGGGTGATTCCAATTGTGAACTTGGCATTTGGGTGAGTTTGGGGAGATGTTACTGCTAATTGCTGTGGATGAGCATTGTGCTTTGAGGATTCATGTGACTTGACCATTGTACTTGTCATCGTCCTGAAAATGGGAGTTGCCATATTGTCAGCAACTGGATTTTGGTTACTCAAGGGAGGGGAGGTGGGAATTGGCATTGGAGTGGCACTGGCGCTCAGGAAGGGTGGCACAGTTGAGCGTCTAAGGATTTTATTCCTAGTGGTGGTACTCCGGTGTCGTTTGCTGGACAAGGTGGTTTCAGAAGCAGCTGTTCTCTTCAAAGTCTGACTACTCTTCTGGGGTGGTTCTTCAAGCACATCTGTCAGATGAAAGGTTCTTGGATGAAGACCAACTGTGCTTGAAATTTCTTTTATGTTTTCTAGAAGAGAATGAGTGAGAGCAGACACACTGGGTTTGGTTGAAGTTTCAGCTGCTGTTAGAACAGGAAGTGTCACAGTGGTGGGTGTAATGAAGCCAGAAATCTGGCTGGGAGAGTTATTTGGGTCATTCCTATTCTTTTGAGGCTCCTTTATTCTTTGTACTTTTCGTGCCCTGGGTCTGGCTATTTGGGCTTTGTTGATAATGATAGATGCAGGGGCAGTAGGAGTAGTTGTCAGCATGGCTGTTTGCAGTGATACGAAATCTGTACTTGATTCTTTGCTTGAGCTACTAGGAGATGTAGGGTAAACAGGTGGGAAGGGCAGCTCCTTCACTGTTGGGAGACTTATATGACTGTGTGTTCTAGTGGTACTGTGGTGAGTTGTAGCTGATGTTACGGATGGCATTTGCATCACACTTGCTGAGAGTGTTGTGAAATGGAAGGGGGAAACTTTATCTGTGGGTAAAGCAGGAGATATTTTAGGAAGAACCAAGTCTGTGCTTTTTTGTGAACTAAATTTTTGCTGATTCTTCAGCTTTTCTTTTTGGATATGGTTATTTACAAAGATATGATGCCAGGGAACTTTCCTTCTTGAAAGTCTTGTAATGGCTATAGTAGTAGGCATAGGTGGCTTGATGGTGGGACCTGGAAGTGGCGATACGATCACTGAATCTCTTTTAGCTTCACTGGCTTTAGACATGCTTGGGTAACTAATATCCGTTGCATGAGTCATAACTGCACAAGTTGGAGTCGCTTGGGTACTTTCAGCACTGAAATATTTTATTGTCTGTGTTGTTTTCTCAACATCTACATTTGGTTTTTTCTCAAATAGTAATGATGGATTGTGGACTAGAGTTGTAGATTCTTCTGCTATGACTCTGGCAATTTTAGCTTCAGGGAGGGTGATGGGGGAAGTCCTTGGAAAAGGCAATGCTGCTGCAGCAGTGGTGAGTCTTTCTCTGGGAGAACAGGATGGGCACTCCACATTGTGCTCTGTGGCTAAAAATGCAGTGGTTCTTTCTACAGAAGAACCTCTGAGTGTTGGCCCCACAAAGTTGTATCCATGCTGTCGGAAAATTGGAGTTCGCCCCCTGCTCCAGATTTTCCTCCGTCTTCCAAAGTGCCTGGACAGTGGAGTGTTAATTGTACTATTTCTAGGAGTGTGTAACTGAGAATGAGCACCAGTGTATGGGTCTGAAGGGAGCTCAGAGGTGTTAGGTTTTTGAGTAACGTGAGAATGGGAATGATGGCTCCAGGGTTCGCTGACTCCTATTACAGACATCTGATGACTCTTTGTGGCATTTACTGATCCTAAAAATACATCAGCTTTACTGTTAGCACTGCCCAGAATTTTGATACGGACATCTTTGATTGTAGTAGCCCCCACTGTTACTGGGGATGCACTTTGCAAATGCTCTCTTTTTCTCTCCATGTCATCAGTATCCTGAAATTGACTTGCTTCAGGTAGTAGAGGAAAGATAGTAGATAAATTTCGGTTGGTTGTGCCTTGCATTTTGCTTGATGTGGTTATGTTCATATTCTTTGACATGGCTTTAGTTTTAATAGTAGTAGATGGTTTGAAACCTCTTGGTTTTTCAGGCAGTAGTATCTGTGGACTCACAATTGGGGAGACTTGGGTGCCAGCAGTTACACTTGTCACAGGGCTATCAGATGATTTTCTGGACTCAGCAGTCACTGTCCTTGCCAGAACACTGGGAGCTTTAGTCACCAGGACCATAAATTCCTCATCTGGAGGGAGCATGCCTGATGAGTCTCCTTCCTCACCAGGTATTTCCAGGAGTTGGGTGACTGGTAGAGGTGGCTTTGTTATGGTATTTTCTCGCTTCTCAGGCACAATGTTCTTTTTAGCTTTCTCCAGTAGTGCTGCCCAGTGTTGTGGGTCAATTCTCCGGGCAGAGGGAGGGAACTGCCTCCTGTGCTCTCCGAAACGTCGGTTGGTTGCATCTCCACGCCGCTGGGCTATTAGCACCCCATGCTTAGGATTCTTACTTGTGATTGAGACTTGTTTTCCAGCCTCAGCCCTCACTGGAGCAGATGTGGGGAGCTGTGCAGCTGGTGGGTCCTTACGCTGAGCAATGGCATTGGGCTCATCAAACCCAGATCCATCTGTTTCTACATTATGCTCCACTGGCTGTTGCCCTTTTATTTTGACTGAAACTTTGTTAATTAACAAATCGATCCCTGATGGGTTGGCTGCTACACAACGATAATGACCCTGGTCTTTTTGAGTCGCCTGTAATATTCTTAATGTGCCATTGTTAAGAATTTGCTTATCTCTTGAGGACTGATAGAGCACAGTGTTTCCTGGAAGAACCCAGCTGACAGAGGCATCTGGGATACCCGTAGAATGGCATGGAAGGTCAAGTGTTTCACCAATGGAAACTATATGACGAGCTCCATTTTCCTGATAAGCTTCTATGTAGGGCTCTACCACCGTAATCCTATAGGTGAGAATATCTGCGTCATCGTAATTGGTGCTTATGCAGTGGTATATGCCTGTGTCAAAACTATCAGCCATCTGGAGTTCCAGTTTTCCACTTTTGTCTATCAGGATTCGTCCATCCTCACTAACGTAAGGGGCTCTCACTTTACTTCCATCAGCTAGAAGCCACTCCAGTTGTGGGGGAGGGTCTCCTTGGCTGGGGCAATCTAGGTCAATGGTCCCACCGACCAAAACAGTGCGTTCCCGCTTAGTATTGTTATCCCTGGAAATCATGGTCCATTTGTGTTTCTCTGGCTTCTTCTCTGCCCTTGGTAAAGTGACTTGGGCATCGCTGGAGTACTGGATCTGCAGTGTACTGAGTGTGGTGGCAGTTCTGTTTAGCTGCAAGGAAATTTGGTCTTGCATCAACCAAGAGGGATCTGCTCTGAGATCAGCCGCAATGTTGGTAAAGATGTCTTCAGGCTTCAGTACCACCTGTTTATATTTGTAGCAGAGTTGTGGTGTTTCAGTGAGCAAGTGGCTCCTTTCTAGGATCAGAGGAGAGTCACTGTACAAAGCCAGCACTTTCCACACTGGCTGAATGTGACTGTAATCTATGTTACACACCAGAGATGTTGAAAATGATGCGTTTAGCATGATATAGTCATTTTCTGCAGTGAATGCAGTGGATGACGTTGTTGAGGGCTTTTGGATACTGCAGATCATGTTAGCTTCATTTCCAGACTGGTCTGTCATATTCAAAGTCAGGGAGCCGAAGGGTGCCATGAAATCTTGGGGAGAGATGGACACAGAAACACTATCTTCCAGAATAGTCAGGCTCTTCAATTTCAGGGAGGGGTCAATGGTTGGCTTGGCACACAGGAAAGCTGCAGCTGGGACCATAACTAAGGGCCTGCCTTTAGCGGTCCTGGGGTTCATGCAACGTGGACATTGCTGAGGACTGGAGGGACTTCTGTCTCTTTTGCATTTTATTATATCTAGAAAAAATGACAATTGAATTATTGCCAGTTGTGGCTTCTTTATGAATTAACATTTAAACATTTTGAATAAGTAGCTTTTGCTAGAATTTAAAACAACAATTTAGAAATTTTAGTGTCTCGTCCTTTTTTTTTTCTTTTTTTGGTCTTTGGATTGATTTCTGAAAACAAATTGTCTATATACCCTGCCACAATATCATATCTATAGGCACAAGGATTTTGTCTGTCTTGTTCACTGCTATATTTCCCATGCCTATAAAGTACCTGATATATATATTTGGTACTCCATAAATATTAGTTGAATAAATAGTTTCCTTATCTAGGGAAACAAAATGCTATGCTTATGTTTGTCGCTTTTTATTAACTTGTGTATTATTTAGTTCTGTTTCCCCATTTTAATGTTTTAAGACTCAGAGACCTTCACTGTCTTTTAAATGATAACCTGTTTGATAAATTACCATTTATGAGCCCTTGGATATCATTAAGAACCCAAGTTTCTGTCCATTACCAAAAAGAACAATGAGTGAATTACAAGGTAACTTGGTGTGGTCTAGCTTGGCCACAGTAGGAATGGAGACAGAAAGATGGTTGCAGGAGATAATGAAGTCGGTAGAACCAATCAATAAGAGGTGAGGATGTGGTTGAACAGAGAGGGTGATTAAGAAGAGTGAAGGAAGACACAGTATGACTTTGGTAACTGAGGTAGACTCAATGGAGGAAGATCAAGTTTAATGGGGAAAGAGGAACATTGTGCCCAAGCAACGGAGCAGCCCATTAAAGGACTGACACTTTGGTGAAGTCAGAAGCCTGAAAAATCTTATAGCTCTTAGACCACCCTAAGCCTTTGCGAATCATAGAAATCTCTTCTTTCAGGTATTCAGATATCACGTACGTGGTCATTTAAAAATACAGCTCTGGTGAGCCTATTTAAAATGGCTGGTCACTGCAATACTTGATAAGAGGTATGGAGTTTTACCTCCTACAAAATACAGCCAGGGACTTCCATGCTGTTCCATATCATGCATTAGACACAGCATTTAAAAGAAGCATTGTACTTCTTAGAAGATATCACGTGACAGAGTGGCCAGACAGGGTCAAATCACCTTCCCATGTGTGCATGATTCCTCTCAAAGGCTTGAGAAAATCTCTTTGACCAATGACTCCAAACCCTTCAGTGTGTACTTCAATGTTACAGGCAATGCCACATATATCTGGCTACTCAGCATTCTTCAGCAAAATTTAAAGTCCCAACTTACACAGAGGAGGTAGCTGGCAAGCCTGCAAACCTCTTTGAGCACTCATAAGAGGCTCTTCTCAACCACCCACTTACCAACAGCTGTGACCTTTTACCTACTTCCCAGTACCCTGGGCTCAAACCCTGCTATAGCAAAAAAACATGGGAGACTTCTGGCTTAATTAAACCTCATCACAGAATTATGATCCCATCTTGGTTTGATTATTGCTCAGCCCTGGACATCAGGTATTTTACCTCAGTTGCAAATCTGATCATGTCATTTACATTCTCTCCACCACACTCAGTTCTATTCACACAGAAACACTTTCCATTCCTCAACTCTGCCATGCCTGATCAAGCTCAGGCATATGTTGTTCCTCCTACCTTCCAGTACACTTGCCGTCTGACAGGCCCTCTTCCATCACTGCCTAACTACTTACCTCCTTCATTACCCAGCCAGAAGAGTGCTACTTCTGGGCGGGCTCTCTTCTTTTTGTTCTCCTGGTACCTTCCACTTCTCCTATCATAGCCCTTATTGCCCACTAGTAGAAAGACTTGTCTAGTTGTCTGTCTTCCCACAAGACTGTAAGCCCATTACTTGTTGATCTGTGTGTCCCAACCCTGGCAAAGGGACGGTCAGGAAAGATTACAGGAAGTAAGGAAGGGCAGCCTAATTCTAAGACCACATTTCTTCCACATTTTAGCTTATAAATTGAGATGTGTCTTACAACTGAAGGTGCTTTACAGTAGCGGCTGACCAGCTGGCAGTCTTGATATAGCTACCACTGCTTGCACACACACAAATACTATTACAGCTGTTGATATTTACATATATTGTTTTCTCTTCAATTGAGTTACATGCACTGTTGGTATTACATATATTGTTTGCCACTTAAAATGTTTCTATTAAGATAACACTATGCTTTGCATTACAATAAGAAGTTATTATGCGTATAGAAAGGCCTGGAAACAGAAGCAGGACATAACTTTAATATTTGTGAAATAAGTGTTAGTCAGAGAAATGGCCACAAACCCATATTTCATAGAAAAGCAACACCTAGAGCTTTTTGGAACCTAAGAATGGAGGATACCCAAAAATAGATGAAGCTGTGTTACATTTAACTACTGAGATATGTGCAAAAGGACTGCCAAGTGAGGCAACTGAAGGTATGAGAAACTGTCGGTCTCTTAGAATAGATGGAAAAAAGGTCAAAGCAGAAGTTGATGTGACTGATTCATGAGTCTCACAGAATGATCATTAAGGCATCTCAGTCAAAGGAGAACACTTGATTGTTTAGACACGACCAAGAAATGTTAGCACTAATGGGTTTGGCTAATTATATATAATGAATGAATATATATAACATAATAATAGTGGGGGAATTTAACACCCCACTTTCATCAACGGACAGATCATTCAGACAGAAAATCAGTAAGGAAACACAGGCCTTAAATGACACATTAGACCAAATGGACTTAACTGATATTTACAGAGCATTCCATCCAAAAACGGCAGTATACACATTCCACTCAAGTGCACACGGAACATTCTCCAGGACTGATCACATGCTGGGCCACAAAGCAAGCCTTGGTACATTTAAGAAAATTGAAACAGTATCAAGTATCTTTTCCACCTACAACACTATGAGATTACAGATTGATGACAAGAAAAAACTGTAAAAAACACAAACAGCTGGAGGCTGAACAATATGCTACTAAACAACCAATGGATCACTGAAGAAATCAAAGAGGAAATCAGAAATACCTAGAGACAAATGAAAACAAAAGTACAACGATCCAAAATCTATAGGATGCAGAAAAAGCAGTTCTAAGAGGGACGTTTATAGCAATACAATCTTAGGAAACAAGAAAAATCCCAAATAAAAAACCTAACCTTACACCTAAAGCAACTAGAGAAAGAAGAACAAACAAAACCCAAAGTTAGTAGAAGGAAAGAAATCATAAAGAGCAGAGCAGAGAGGGCAGACAGCAGAAGCAAGAAGAACTACAATCCTGCAGCCTGTGGGAAAAAACCACATTCACAGAAAGACAGACAAGATGAAAAGGCAGAGGGCTATGTACCAGAGAACAAAATAAAACCCCAGAAAAACAACTAAATGAAGTGGAGATAGGCCACCTTCCAGAAAAAGAATTCAGAATGATAGTGAAGATGATCCAGGACCTCAGATAAAGAACAGAGGCAAAGATCGAGAAGATGCAAGAAATGTTTAACAAAGGTCTAGAAGAATTAAAGAACAAACAAACAGAGATGAACAATACAGTAACTGAAATGAAAAAAACACTAGAAGGAATCAATAGCAGAATAACTGAGGCAGAAGAACGGATAAGTGACCTGGAAGACAGAATGGTGAAAATCACTGCCACGAAACAGAATAAAGAAAAAAGAATGAAAAGAAATGAAGACAGCCTAAGAGACCCCGGGACAACATTAAATGCAACAACATTCACATTATAGGGGTCCCAGAAGGAGGAGAGAGAGAGAAAGGACCTGAGAAAATATTTGAAGAGATTATAGTCGAAAACTTTCCTAACATAGGAAAGGAAATAGCCACCCAAGTCCAGGAAGTGCAGAGAGTCCCATACAGGATAAACCCAAGGAGAAACAGGCCAAGAAACATAGTAATCAATTTGGCAAAAATTAAAGACAAAGAAAAATTACTGAAAGCAGCAAGGGAAAAATGACAAATAATATACAAGGGAACTCCCATAAGGTTAACAGCTGGTTTTTCAGCAGAAACTCTACAAGCCAGAAGGGAGTGGCATGATATACTTAAAGTGATGAAAGAGAAGTACCTACAGCCAAGATTACTCTACCCAGCAATGATCTCATTGAGATTCGATGGAGAAATCAAAAGCTTTACAGACAAGCAAAAGCTAAGGGAATTCAGCACCACCAAACCAGCTATACAACAAATGCTAAAGGAACTTCTCTAAGTGGGAAACACAAGAGAAGAAAAGAACCTACAAAAACAAACCCAAAACAATTAAGAAAATGGTAATAGGAACATACATATCACTAATTACCTTAAAGGTGAATGGATTAAATGCTCCAACCAAAAGACACAGGCTTGCTGAATGGATACAAAAACAAGACCCATATATATGCTGTCTACAAGAGACCCACTTCATACCTAGGGACACATACAGACTGAAAGTGAGGGAATGGAAAAAGATATTCCATGAAAATGGAAATCAAAAGAAAGCTGGAGTAGCAATACTCATATCAGATAACATAGACTTTAAAATAAAGAATGTTACAAGAGACAAGGAAGGACAGTACATAATGATCAAGGGATCAATCCAAGAAGAAGATATAACAATTATAAATATATAGGCACCCAACACAGGAGCACCTCAATACATAAGGCAATTGCTAACAGCTCTAAAAGAGGAAATCAACAGTAAAACAATAATAGTGGGGGACTTTAACACCTCACTTACACCAATCAACAGATTATCCAAATAGAAAATTAATAAAGAAACACAGCTTTAAATGTCACAATAGATGAGACAGATTTAATTGATAAGACATTCCATCCAAAAACAGCAGATTACACTTTCCTCTCAAGTGCGCATGGAACATTCTCCAGGACAGATCATATCTTGGGTCACAAGTCTAGCCTCAGTTAATTTAAGAAAACTGAAATCATATCAAGCATCTTTTCTGACCACAACGCTATAAGATTAGAAATCAATTTCAGGGGAAAAAAAACATAAAAAACACAAACACATGGAACCTAACAATATGTTACTAAATAACCAAGAGATCACTGAAGAAATCAAAGAGGAAATCAAAAAATACCTAGAGACAAATGACAATGAAAACACAACTATCCAAAACCTATGGGATGCAGCAAAAGCAGTTCTAAGAGGGAAGTTTATAGCTATACAAGCCTACCTCAAGAAACAAGAAAAATCTCAAACAATCTAACCTTAAACCTAAAGGAACTAGAAAAAGAAGAACAAACACAAGCCATAGTTAGCAGAAGGAAAGAAATCATAAAAATCAGAGCAGAAATAAATGAAATGGAAACAAAGAATACAAAAGCAAAGATCAGTAAAACTAAAAGCTGGTTCTTTGAGAAGATAAACAAAATTGATAAACCATTAACCAGACTCATCAAGAGAGAGAGGACTGAAATCAATAAAATTAGAAATGAAAAAGGAAAAGTTACAACAGACACTGCAGAAATACAAAGCATCCTAAGAGACTACTACAAGCAACTCTATGCCAATAAAATGGACAACCTGGAAGAAATGGACAAATTCTTAGAAACATATTACCTTCCAAGACTGAACCAGGAAGAAATAGAAAATATGAACAGACCAAGCACAAGTAATGAAGTTGAAACTGTGATTAAAAATCTTCCAACAAACAAAAGGTCAGGACCAGATGGCTTCACAGGTGAATTCTATCAAACATTTAGAGAAGAGCTAACACCCATCCTTCTCAAACTCTTCCAAAAAATTGCAGAGGAAGGAACACTCCCAAATTCATTCTATGAGGCCACCATCACCCTAATACCAAAACCAGATAAAGATACTACAAAAAAAGTAAATTACAGACCAAAATCAATGATGAATATAGATGCAAAAATCCTTAACAAAATACTAGCAAACAGAATCCAACAACACATTAAAAGGATCATACACCATGATCAAGTGGGATTCATCCCAGGGATGCAAGGATTCTTCAATATATGCAAATCAATCGATGTGATACACCATATTAACAAACTGAAGAATAAAAACCGTATGATCATCTCAAAAGATGCAGAAAAATCTTTTGACAAAATTCAACACCCATTTATGATAAAAAAAAAACTCTCCAGAAAGTGGGCATAGAGGGTCCTACCTCAACATAATAAAGGCCATATACGACAAACCCACAGCAAACATCATTCTCAATGGTGAAAAACTGAAAGCATTTCCTCTAAGATCAGGAACAAGACAAGGATGTCCACTCTCACAACTATTATTCAATGTAGTTTTGGAAGTCCTAGCCATGGCTGGACTATCACCTCACACCAGTTAGAATGGGCGTCATCAGAAAATCTACAAACAGCAAATGCTGGAGAGGGTGTGGAGAAAAGGGAACCCTCTTGCACTGTTGGTGGGAATGTAAACTGATACAGCCATTATGGAGAACAGTATGGAGATTCCTTAAAAAACTAAAAATATAATTACCATATGACCCAGCAATCCCACTACTGGGCATATACCCAGAGAAAACCATAATTCAAAAAGACACATGCACCCCAATGTTCATTCCAGCACTATTTACAATAGCCAGGTCATGAAAGCAACCTAAATGCCCATCGACAGATGAATGGATAAAGAAGATGTGGTACATATATACAATGGAATATTACTCAGCCATAAAAAGGAATGAAATTGGGTCATTTGTACAGACGTGGATGGACCTAGAGACTGTCATACAGAGTGAAGTAAGTCAGAAAGAGAAAAACAAATATCGTACATTAACACATATATGTGGAACCTAGAAAAATAGTACAGATGAACCAGTTTGCAGGGCAGAAATTGAGACAGAGATGTAGAGAACAAACGTATAGACACCAAGGGGGGAAAGGGGTGGGTGGTGGTGGTGTGATGAATTGGGAGATTGGGATTGACATGTATACACTGATGTGTATAAAATGGATGACTAATAAGAACCTGCTGTATAAAAAAAAATAAAATTCAAAAAAAAACCCAACACTAGTAAATTTTAAATAAAAAAGATCAGAGCAGAAATAAATGAAATAGAGATGAAGAAAATAGAAAAGATCAATGGAACAAATTCAGTTCTTTGAAAAGATAGACAAAATTGATAAACCTTTAGCCAGACTCATCAAGAAAAAAAGGGAGAGGACTCAAATTAATAAAATTAGAAATGAAAAGCGAGAAGTTACAATGGACACCACAGAAATGCAAAGGCTCCTAACAGACTACTATCAATACAAGCAACTATATGCCAATAAAGTGGACAACATAGAAGAAATGGACAAATTCTTAGAAGGATACAATCTCCCAAGACTGACCAGGAAGAAATAGAAAATATGAACAGACCAATCACAAGTACTAAAATTGAAACTGTAATTTTAAAATTCCCAACAAACAGAAGTCCATGACCAGATGGCTTCACAGGCAAATTCTATCTAACATTTAGAGAAGAGTTAACACCTATCCTTTTCAAACTCTTCCAAAAAATCGCATAGGATCGGAACTCCCAAACTCATTCTATGAGGCCCCCATCACCCTGAATCATACAAGGATACCACAAAAAAAAAAAAAAGAAAGAAAGAAAATTACAGACCAGTATCATTGATGAGCATAGATGGAAAAATCCTCAACAAAATATTAGCAAACTGAATCCTACAATACATTAAAAGGATCATACACCACGATCAACTGGGATATATCCCAGGGATGCAAGGATTTTTTTAAATATCTGCAAATCAATCAGTGTGATACATCACATTAACAAATTGAAGAATAAAAACCATATGATCATCTCAATAGATTCAGAAAAAGCTTTTGACAAAATTGAACACTGATTTATGGGGGAGAACTCTTTAGAAAGTGGGCATAGAGGGAACATACCTCAACATAATAAAGGCCATATATAACAGACCTACAGCCAACATCATACTCAATGGTGAAAAGCTGAAAGCATTTTCTCTAAGATCAGGAACAAGACAAGGATGTCCACTCTCGCCACTTTTATTCAACATAGTTTTGGAAGTCCTAGCCGCGGCAATCAGAGAAGAAAAATAAATAAAAGGAATTCAAATTGGAAAAGTTAAAACTGTCACTGTGTGCTGATGACTTGATACTATACATAGAAAATCCTAAAGGTGATACCAGAAAACACTAGAGCTCATCAATGAATTCAGTAAAGTTGCAGGATACAAAATTAATACTCAGAAACCTGTTGCACTTCTATACACTAACAATGAAAAATCAGAAAGAAAAATTAAAGAAACAATCCGATTTATGACCGCATCAAGAAGAATAAAATACCTAGGGATAAACCTACCTAAGGAGGCAAAAGAACCGTACTCCAAAAACTATAAGATGCTGATGAAACAAATGGAAGATGGCACAAACAGTTGGAAAAGTACACCGTGTTCTTGGATTGGAAGAATCAATACAGTAGTTCCCCTACACACGAATGAGTTCCATTCCAAGAGCGTGTTCATAAATCCAGTTTGTAAGTCCAACGAAGTTAGTCTAGGTACCCAACTGACACAATTATCTATATAGTACTGTACTGTAATAGGTTTATAATACTTTTCACACAAATAATACATAAAAAACAAACACAAAAAATAAAACATTTTTAACCTTACAGTACAGTACCTTGAAAAGCACAATAGTATAGTACAACAGCTGGCATACAGGGGCTGGCATTGAGTGAATAGGCAAGAAGAGTTACTGACTGGAGGAGGAAGAGAAGGTGGGAGACGGTAGAGCTGAAGGATCATCAGCAATAGTATAGAGGGCAAGCTGCAATTTCACTCATGCTTGACATTGATGGCACAGGTTCTGGTTCCTTGCTGGATTCAATTCTATCTACCCTATTGAAAAAAACGATCCAGTGATGTCTGGGTAGTAGCTCTTTTTTTCTCATCATAGATGATAACGGTAGCACTGGATTACATCCTGAATGGCTGCTGCAACCTTCGTGTACCATTCTACATTCAGATCCTGTGTCTCAAAAACTAACAGTGCCTCCTCAAATAAATAAAATCCCCTTGCCATCTCCTGCACTGTGAATCTCTTTGGTTCTTCAGTTCCTTCTTCTTCCTCTTGTCTCTCTTCATCCTTTCTCTGGTCCTCCAATTCCATCAGGCCTTCAATGCACGTTCGAATCTTTGAAAGTTTACAACTTGAAAGTTCGTATGTAGGGGACTTACTGTATTGTCAAAATGACTATACTACCCAAGCCAATCTATGGATTCAATGCAATCCCTATTAAATTACAATCCCTATTAAATTACCAATGGCATTTTTCACAGAACTAGAACAAAAAAAGTTTAAAGTTTGTATGGAGACACAAAAGACTCCAAATAGCCAAAGCAATCTTGAGGAAGAAAAACAGCTGGAGGAACTAGGATCCCTGACTTCAGACTACACTGCAAAGCCACAGTCATCAAAACAGTACGGTACTGACACAGAACATAAAAATATACATCAATGGAACAGGATAGAAAGCCCAGAAATAAACCCATGCACCTGTGGTCAATTAATCTATGACAAAGGAGGCAAGACTATACAATGGAGAAAAGACAGTCTCTTCAATAAATGGTTCTGGAAAAACTGGACAAGTACATGTAAAAGAATGAAATTAGAACACTCTCTAACACCATACACAAAAATGAAGTGGATTAAAGACCTAAACATAAGACTGGGTACTATAACACTCAATAGAGGAAAACATAGGCAGAACACTCTTTGACATAAATCGCAGCAATATCTTTTTGGATCCATCTCCTAGAGTAATGAAAATAAAAACAAAAATGTAAAAATGGGGCCTAATTACACTCAAAAGCTTTTGCACAGCAAAGGAAACCATAAACAAAAAAACAACCCACAGAATGAGAGAAAATATTTGCAAATGATGAGACTGATAAGGGGTTAATCTTTACAAAATTTACAAACAGCTCATGTAGCTCAATATCAAAAAACAAACCCAATAAAACAAAAAATGGGCAGAAGACCTAAATAGACATTTCCCCAAAGAAGACATATAGATGGCCAAGAGGCACGTGAAAAGATGCTCAATATGGCTAATTATTAGAGAAATGCAAATCAAAACTACAATGAGAGTGCTGTACACTTGAAACTACAAAACTACCTCACACTAGTCAGAATGGCCATCATCAAAAAGTCTACAAACAATAAATGCCGGAGAGGGTGTGGAGAAAAGGGAACACTCCTACATTGTTGGTGGGAATATAAATCGGTAGTCACTATGGAAAACAGTATGGAGGTTCCTTAAAAAACTAAAAATAGAGCTACCATATGATCCAGCAATCCCACTCCCGGGCATATATCCAGAGAAAACTATGGTTAGAAAGGATACATGCATCCCAATGTTCATTACAATAGGCAAGACATGGAAGCAACCTAAATATCCACTGACAGATGAATGGATAAAGAATATGTGGTACATATATACAGTGGAATATTACTCAGCCATTGAAAAGAATGAAATAATGCCATTTGCAGCAAGATGGATGTACATGGAGAGTATAATACTAAGTGAAGTAAGTCAGACAGAGAAAGACAAACATCATGTTATCATTTATATGCAGAATCTTAAAAAATGATACAAATGAACTTATTTACAAAACAGAAACAGATTCACAGACATAGAAAACAAACTTATGGTTACCAAAGCTGAAAGGTGGGGTGGAGAGATAAATTGGGAGATTGGGATTGACATATACATACTACTGTACATAAACTACATAACCAACAAGGACCTACTGTGTAGCACAGGGAACTATGCTGAATATTCTGTAATAACCTAAATGGGAAAAGCATTTGAAAAAGAATAGGTATATGTATACATATAACTGAATCACTTTGCTGTACACTTGAAACTAACACAACATTGTAAAACAACTATAGCCCAATTTAAAAAAAGACCATAGGTGGCTGGTGGACTCATTTGTATTCACCAGCCAAATGGCTATTTAATTGATAAAATCTTAACAAAAACTGAGTACTATGTTCTAAGCACTTTCTAAGGGACATAGGAAAGGCAACACCCCTTCCTAGTAGGGATGAGTGCTGAGCAGTTTGTGGCTGGGAGCCCATCAGGCAGAAAAGTGCTCCAGACAGGGAAGGAGCAGGTATGAGGTGGTAAAACAGTGTGCGGTGTGTCTGGGATGAGAGCTGGAAGGAAGGAGATGAGGCTGAGACCCAGCAAGGAGCGTGCTGGGAAGACCTGGCATGATGGGCCAACGAGCTTGGGCTTTGTTCTCTAGGCCAGGGTCAGCAAACTTTTTATGTAAAGGGCCAGACAGCGAAGATTTTATGTTTTGCGGACCAGAGGTCTCTGACAAAATGGCTCGACTATGCCGCCATAGCACCAAGGCAGCCGTAGATGATATGTAAAGAACTGGGCATGACTGTGTTCCAATAAAACTCTACTTACGAAAGCTTGTACAGGGCTGGAATTGGCCTGTGGGCTCTAGTTTGGCAATTCCCGGGCTCTGTTAGGTCATTTAAAAAATTCTTTAGTATGTAAAATAACTGGATATCTAACAGTCAGTGGCATACTCCACCTGATGAAATGTTAGCTGCTAACCATATATATTAGCCTGATTTTACTACCAGAGCATGTAACTAGCAAAATGGCAAGTAGGTTTAACACTTTGTAGGAACTGAGCACAGAATCACTTCTCCCTATGGGCAAAATCTTATTTCTTCTTTCACTTCTACCTTTCTCAGATGAGTTTCCCCATTTGCTCACCATTCTCTCCCTGTAGTCCAGCTAGCAACTGCATGAAAATCCAGCAGTTCTTTCTCATTCCCCATTCTCCTTTATTTCTCCATAGCATTAGAAAGTATTGGGAAAACCCCGCTCAGTCCCTACTGCCTGTTAGGTATCTGTGAAGCTACTTTCAGGTGTGGTCACCTCATAATTCAATTTCTCATTCCCCAGACATGAAACACCATGAGCACTTCCTAGTTGGGTTCCCACTTCACCCCCTTCCCCAGGTCCATCCTCTCCACTGCTCACAGATTGGCCATCCCTAAAAAGCATTTCATTGGGAAACCCTGCGTTCAAATCTTCCACTGTAAAATCTCCCTTTTGTCGATAGGATAAAATTTAAAAATTTAGTCTGGCATTCAGCACTCCCCACAGTTGGGTTCAAAACCATCTATAAATAATAAATGCTAGAGAGGGTGAAGAGAAAAGGGAACCCTCCTACACTGTTGTAATTGGTGCAGCCAGTATGGAAAACATACTGGAGATTCCTTAAAAAAACTTAAAACAGTTACCATATGATACAGCAATCCCACTCCTGAGCATATATCTGGAGAAAACTCTTAATTCAAAAAGGTATGTGCATCCCAATGTTCATAGCAGCACTTCTTACAATAGCCAAGACATGTCCGTTGACAGATGAATGGATAAAGAAGATGTGGTAAATATATATACACAATGGAATATTATTCAGCCATAAGAATGAAATAATGCCATTTGCAACAACATGGATGGACCTAGAGATCATACTAAGCAAAGTAACTCAGAGAAAGACAAATACCATATGATATCACTTATATGTGGATAATCTAAAATATGACACAAATGAACTTATTTACAAAACAGAAGCAGACCCACAGACTTAGAAAACTTATGGTTACCAAAGGGGAAAGGGGGTATATAAATTAGGTGTTTGGGATTAACAGATACAATACTACATATAAAATAAACAACAATGTCCTACCGTATAGCACAGGGAATAATATTCAATATCTTGTAATAAACTCTAATAGAAAAGAATATGAAAAAGGATATATATATATATAATCTGAATCACTTTGCTGTACACCAGAAACTAACACAACAATTCAAATCAACTCTACTTCAATTTAAAAAAACCAGAATACCTTGCCAGTCTCTACTGACTCCATGCCGGGCAAATTGGGCTGTTCACTGCCCTCTTCATGAGACTTATCCTATCTAGTTTTATGTACAAAGCAGTTTCTCCATCCCAAATACATTATAGAAAAAGGTCTGGACTTTTCAGTTTCTACTTTTCTGCTTTCTAGCTGTGTGAGCTGGGTGGCCATGAAAATCATGATAATACTTCACGTGTGTTGAGTGCTTACTTTGTGTCATATGTTGTGCTAAGCACTTTATATGTATTATTTTAATTATTTTTTCCAATTATTATCATCCCTATGTTACAGGTGAGAATACTGATGCATAAAACAGTCTAAATGACTAGCTCAAGATACCCAGCTTTTCTAAGCCTCAGTTTCTTCATCTGTAAATTGAGGATTCTTGTGAGGATTAAATAGAAAGCATCGAGCACAATGTCAAACACAAACTGAGTATATGTTGCCTTTCTGCTCGCTCCCTATTATTCCTTCCTGTCCTTTCGGTATATCTTTTGTGCCCCAGCACAGTTTTCCTCCATTTTAGTCAAGGCAGAAGTAACTTACTGACTCTGGCTCCTATAGAACTAAATCTTCAATATAAACATTTTGATGTTTTTCACCCATAGCCTTATTATCTTTTTATGTGTTCATCATACTTACCTACAAGACTGCAAACTCTTGAAGAGCAAAGGTGGTGTCTACTGGCCTAAAGTAGTTCACTTTTTGACTAATTATATTGACTGACTACATATATATACATACATATATACATACGATTGTGTATCTATATATACACACTATATATATACACACACACTATATATATATATTTTACCACAGCCACTTCAAATTTTCCCACTTTTCTCAAGCTTCCGACCTTGACCCCTTCCTAGCACCCTCCTCAGTCACCTCTCCTACAACGTCATGGAGGAGGAAAAGCCATCAGATAAGAACTTTCTTACTCTCTTCCACTACACCCAGGAACTCGCCTCTGTGCCAATCTAGTCCTTTCCCTCCTACGGAAAATCCCTCCCCTATGGCTGGGTCTCTTGCCCTCCAGTCATCTCGGGGGACTTGCTCCATTGATGATCTGCTCCTTCTGCAATGTTGCTGCCTTCTCCTGCTCAACAATCTCGTCTCACCTTAAACATGCTCAGGTCTCTCTGATGCTCGGAGTCCTGAACGATGGCACATTTCCAGCTGGCGGCCACCATTCCTCCCTCACCTCAAGCCAAACCTCTCCAGAGTCAACTGTGGCCCTGCCTCCCCCTCCCCCCTGCACAGCAATCCAGCTCTCATCGATCTTTCCAAAGTAACCAGCCACCCCTTTGATGCCAAAATCAATGGACTCCTTTCAGTCACTACCTAAGGACCTGATTAACTGAAATGATTCATCAGATTTTAACGATAGTGCAATTAGTTGTCTGTCCATTTTCCCCAACAAGAATGTAAGCTCCATGAAGGCAGGGACCTTCATCAGTTCTGTTCACTTTGGGATCCCTATGTTGTCTCTGGCCTCTTGTACATAATAAGTTTACAATAACTAAGGGACTGAATGGATCTTGCCCTCTTCTTGGTAAATTCTACTTTCCCCATCAAAGCATGTTTTACACTCTGATTGTCTGCTTATCTGTATCCCACCAGCAGTGTAGTTAGAGCAGAGACAGTGCTCTTGGTAGTTGCATCACTGAGCACAGGGCCTTGAATAGAACTCCAAAACATATGTATTGATCGAATGACTGAAGGGAAGATAAGAAGAGGGAAGGGCTTTTATGCCTTGTGGTAAGTAGGGAAGAGAGTAACACACAATACATTCTTATTTCCCAATCTTGCTAAAAGCCAAGAGTGATGATTGGATAGTTGGCCTGAATTAATGAAAGATTATTCATTAATGAATTAAGAGAGTTCATTCTCATTGAATTATTATTGAGCTTTCATTTTCTTTCCAGCTAAATTACCTTGGCACTCCCTACTTACTGGGGAAACACCTCCAGGCAGATTAGATACCATCTCACACCAGTCAGAATGGCCATCATCAAAAAATCTAGAAACAATAAATGCTGGAGAGGGTGTGGAGAAAAGGGAACACTCTTGCACTGTTGGTGGGAATGTAAATTGATACAGCCACTGCGGAGAACAGTATGGAGGTTCCTTAAAAAACTACAAATAGAACTACCATATGACCCAGCAATCCCACTACTGGGCATATACCCTGAGAAAACCATAATTCAAGAAGAGTCATGTACCAAAATGTTCATTGCAGCTCTATTTACAATAGCCCACAGATGGAAACAACCTAAGTGTCCATCATCGGATGAATGGATAAAGAAGATGTGGCACATATATACAATGGAATATTACTCAGCCATAAAAAGAAACGAAGCTATTTGTAATGAGGTGGATAGACCTAGAGTCTGTCATACAGAGTGAAGTAAGTCAGAAAGAGAAAGACAAATACCGTATGCTAACACATATATATGGAATTTAAGAAAAAAAAATGTCATGAAGAACCTAGGGGTAAGACAGGAATAAAGACACAGACCTACTAGAGAACGGACTTGAGGATATGGGGAGGGGGAAGGGTAAGCTGTGGCAAAGTGAGAGAGTGGCATGGACATATATACACTACCAAACGTAAAATAGATAGCTAGTGGGAAGCAGCCGCATAGCACAGGGAGATTAGCTCGGTGCTTTGTGACCACCTAGAGGGGTGGGATAGGGAGGGTGGGAGGGAGGGAGACGCAAGAGGAAAGAGATATGGGAACATATGTATATGTATAACTGATTCATTTTGTTATAAAACAGAAACTAACATACCATTGTAAAGCAATTATACTCCAATAAAGAAAAAAAAAGAAAGAAACAGTCCAGGTACCTGGCTTCTCCCGTATCCAGTCAGACAACCATTTCAAATGACAATCACAGGTCCAGGGATTCCCATGAAGATAAAGGCTTTCCAGATCAGGCATATAGGTGACCATCTCTTGAGGGATGGAGCTCAGAAAGTTATCAGACAAGTATAGGTACTTAATGAAAGATGTTTTAAATATCCGGAGGTAGCACAAGGAGACAAATGTATCTGGATGAAGCTTAGTGAGCTGGTTCCCTTCCAAGTGCACCAGTCGGAGAGAGGTGAGTCCATAAAAAACCTCTGGGTTTATAAACTCGATATTGTTGTGGTCCATATGCAACCGTGTCAAGCTCCTGAGACCATAGAAAGTGTCCTTCTGAAGTTTTCGAACTTTGTTATAGCTCATTTTTAAGACCTAAGAGTAAAAAGAACACACTTATTTTGTCAAAGGAATTATCACAAAAAGGAAAATCATATCCATAGTAAAACATACGTTGAGATTAATCCAATGCAGTGTGTGTACCTTGTTTGGATCCTAATTCAAACAAACCAGTTGCAAATCAAGTATGAGAACATCAGGGTAATTAGAATATTCATGAACAGTTTATGATATTGAGGAATTACTGCTATAATTTTAAGGTATAATACTGATATTATGGTTCATTTTAAAAGATTCCATAACTTTGACATATGTATTGAAGTACTTATAGATGAAACATTACGATATCTCAGATTTGTTTCAAAACAGTGCAATGAAGTAGAAAAGTAGTGGGTGGAGGTACAGGTGAAACAAGATCTGTTATGTGTTGATAACTACTGAAGCTGGGTGATGCTGCATTGGGGATCATTATATTATTCTATTTTTGTATATGGTATACTTTTTAAAAAACGTATTATGGAAATTTTCAACCATATACAAAAGTATCTTGACATTTCAAGTAAACTTAAGATTTCTTGAACCTGAATTTTTCATAAGAAATATGATTTTATCTTTCACATTTAAAACGCCTTTGGACTTCCCCGGTGGCACAGTGGTTAAGAATCCGCCTGCCAATGCAGGGGACATGGGTTCGATTCCTGGTCCGGGAAGATCCCACATGCTGCGGAGCAACTAAGCCCGTGAGCCACAACCACAGAGCCTGCGCTCTAGAGCCCACGAGCCACAACTACTGAAGCCCATGCGCCTAGAGCCCATGCTCCGCAGTAAGAGAAGCCACCACGATGAGAAGCCTGTGCACTGCAACAAAGACCCAACGCAGCCAAAAATAAATAAATAAATAAATTTAAAAATAAATAAATAAAATGGCTTTACTGAGATATAATTCACATGCCATAAAAATCCACCTTTTTATTTTTTTAAAGGATTTTTTTTATGTGGACCATTTTTAAAGTCTTCATTGAATTTGTTACAATATTGCTTCTGTTTTTTGTCTTGGTTTTTTGGCCACAAGGCATGTGGGCTCTTAGGTCCCTGACCAGGGATCAAACCCGCACCACCCCCTGCATTGCAAGGTCAAGTCTTAACCACTGGACCGCCAGGGAAGTCCCCCAGATCCACCTTTTTAAACCGTACAGTTCAGTGGCTTTTAGTATACTCACAAGGTTGTGCAACCATCTCCCCTATCTAATTTTAGAACATTTTCATCACCCCAAAATAAAAACTGATACCCATTAGCAGGCATTCTCCCCCTCCTCCTAGCCCTAGAAAACCACTAATTTACTTTGTTTCTGTGGATTTGCCTATTGTCAACATTTTAAATAATGGATGATACAATATGTGGTCTTTTGTGTCTGGCTTTTTCCAATTAGCATAATATTTCCAAGACCCACCCCTGTTGTAGCACATATCGGTCCTTCATGCCTTCTTATTACTGAGTTGTATTCCACTGTATACATGTAATATATTTTGTTTATCCATTTATGAGTCAATGGACATTTGGGTGCTTTTTATTTTTTAGCTATTATGAGTAATATGATTTTGAATTGATTTTGAATTGAAATTAAAAGTTTTTCAATATTTCAGTAGTGTGTGGGTATTCTCCAATTCCTTCTCCAGTTACCAAGTGAACACGCTCCTTCTCCCAAAAAGAAAAGAAAAAGAAATGCTAGCAAAAACAATGATTTATCATCATATTATCCTAACTTGACCTAATCTGTCATCTCTGTTGAGAATGTTTTTCTGGAATGCCAAGTTCCCTAATAAGCAAAGAAGATTGAAATTGACAACATGGAACGGCTTTGCCCCAAATATTATCAAACTCAATGTTCATCAATATCTATGGAAAACCTGGTCAAGAAAACAAATACGTGTGAATTCCATGAATGAAATGTATTCCATCTAATCCTCTGAAGATATATATTCCAAATAAAGCCTGATTAAGCCAAACCAACAGAATCACATACCTAGACTTAAATCTATGGTTTTACAGAGGCTTAGTGTGATGTAAAAAGGCTCACACTGCCCACTGGCATTTTATCTTTTCTAAGGATAGAACTGACTTTATTTTATTGCACTGTATCTCTTCTATGAGGAGCTTTGGGAAACATTTTTATTTTGTAATTTAAAATCAGATGTGGTTGTACTTTTCCTGAACAGTAGTTTTATTTTTTAATTTACTGAAAAATTGAGTTAGCTTCTCAAAAGCCTCAAGTCCTACTTACAGCAGACATACTGATCTTTATGCCTGCAGTTCCCCGCATTCCCTTTGTTCTTGTTCCTAAGATTTCTTCTACCTTTTGCTTTCTTTCCTACTGGGGTGGTAATTCTTACAATATTCGATGCATTCTTGGAAGTCCCCGTAACTGTAAAAAAGTTTTTGAATAAGGCAGTGCATAAGTAAAGTGAAGCTAACTTCTATGTAAAGACTGCAATTATTTTTAGAAACTATTCAATTCCCAGATGAACATGACTAGAAGTGGCCTTTTAGGATTAAATTTTAAAGGTTTAGTAATCCTTGGGCATTGATAATTTTTTTCTTTCTATGAGCCTGAGGTATGAGAAAATCAGAATTTTCTTATTCTAATTTCCACATACAGTTGCCTTTAAAAAGAAATCAGTTATTTGACCTTTTCCCTTGATGTCTACATCTAATTTACAGAGTGTCGATTTGGGGGGTTCTCTAGGAACAGGTAGCTTTTGGAGGCACATCTCACCGCATTAACCTGCCCCTTCCCCACATCAGTCTCACCTGCAAGGCCTGCAAATCTGAGAAGGTCTTAGGAGGGATTGTGTGAATGCCATTGCTGTGTAGCATTAGTAACTCCAACTTGTTTAGGCCAGAAAAATCCGTTTCTGTCAATCTCACGAAACTGTTGTACCTGAAATAAAAACATCATTCTAGGCATAAGCTAAGTCAACTAAAGTTCAAATGTCAAAGCAAAACCCAACAAACACACACATAGAACTGAATTTCACTCCCCGCCCCCTTTTTATTTCTTGTGCTCTAAGGAGATAATCCAATGCTTGAAATATTGTTGAAATTCATCAGACGCCACAGAAGGTCAGCCCCTCCAACCCAGCCCTTGCAGTCTCAGTTACAATTATCCTACTCAGATTCCTGGAAAATGCCACATCCCTTCTCATTTTCAAACCTTTGTACATATGCTGTTCCTGCATGCTGGAATGCCTTTGACTCTAGCCCTATTTGTGAACACTGTTAAGACCCAGCCCATTCTCTAATAACATGGCCCCCTTGTTCTCCCAGGTGTAATTCATCATTATGAAGTAATGGTTAAGAAACCTGGGCTCTGAAGCCAAATGTTTTGGGTATGAGTATAAACTCAGGTACCTGGGAGTAGGGCTGACCCTGGGTTAAATCAGTAACCTTTCTGTGCCTCAGTTTCCTTGTCTATAAAATGCAAATGATAGAACCTACTTCAAACGGGTTATGAGGATTAAATGAATGCGTACATGAAGAGTGCTTAGCTCAATGCCAGGACACAGTGTTAGTGATTGTGTCCCAAGGCACTTTGTATGCTCTATTATAGTTCTTATTAAATTGTACTAATTATACAACTGTCTTCTCCCTTTAACTATGGTTTCTAGAAATGAATAATATATCTTGTTCATCATTGTATCCCTGGTACCATCATTGTGTTTGGCCCACAGTAGGCGCCCACTAATGTCCAATAAATGATGTTAAGTCTGCTTGTATGTGCATTCACACACACAGTTTTTCATCAACTTTTAAAATACAGTTGCCTTTTAGCAGATTTAATTTACACATTTTTAAAGCCTTTTAAATAAGTCGGTTTCTATGGAGAAAAAATCCAAGGGCCTTAAAAAAAGATCTAGTTGAGTTTTCATATATATCTTTTATGTGTAAGAGGACGCTTCCAGTTGTCCTGTTACCTCTTACTGATATATCATAACACTAATTCTTAACAAGAGCTATATTATTATCCAGCAAAAATGTAGCCAGAATGCAGCTTTTCTATAATCATGGGCCTCTCAGCCTACCATGAGGGACTATGGGTTCTAGAAGAACTTTCTCTTAGTAAAAGTTTAACAGAAAAAAATTTTTTATTGCCCCAGCAAGCTTAAGATCCTCATGTATTCATTTCAGAAGAGAAATATTGTTAAAAGAATTGTGGTTAATCTCCCAAAGTCACAAGTGTTTTGAGGACAAATCAGCAGTGTCATCAATCCCTCCTTGAGAAGGAAGCAAGACAAGGGCCCCTGCGCACCCTAGATTGATACGTTCCACGTTGGGCGGGATGCTGTGTGGGATGGAGGTCAGGTACCGAAACGTGCAGTGCACCTCTGTAGGCACGTAACAGGCACAGCGGCGAGGACAGGCCCTGCCCCCGGGGAAGACCACCAGGCAGACTGCAGCGAAGGAGACCAGTAAGCTGGTGCTTCCCCTGCTTTTCACCTTCATCCTGAAAAAACATCATACCTCGGAGTTATAAATATGGTTTGAGCAAAGTTCCAGTAGACCACACACAGTAACTGGTAATCTGGGAGACCTTCCTAAAAGGTCGTAAGGGGCCAATTTCATTCACAACTTTTATGGTAAAGCTTACTCTTCACAAAGCCATAGTGAATGATGGCCTCATATAGATCCTTGTGATCAAGCAGGATATTTATGGTTGTGAAATTCCTTTACAGCTTTTCACTTCTTAACGAAAAGCGGCAATCCCTATTACTTAGAGATTCATTAGAAAAGGAAAGTGGAAACCATAATGGAGATATTGTGACAACTGAAGTACATAAGGCTTAGTTTCCTGTTTATGCTTTAGTTTTTTAGACTTTAAAAAAACTGATTATAAAACTAATACATGTGCAACAGAAACTTTAGAAGCTGTAAATAAGAAGAAAAAAGAAAATAAAATCACTCATACTTCCCACCACCCAGATATAATCAATGACATTTTGCCGTACTCCTTCCAGCCTTTTACATATTGGGTTGGATGTTACTGCATATATATGATCAAATGAAATTTCATAACACATTTTTATCATTGAACATATGTTTGTTTTATCATTTTATCAAACCTTCTTCAAAAACATTTTTAAGAGCCGTAATAATCCACTGAGAGGACGAATAAATCTCTTTCTAACATGTCCTCAAGTCCTTGACAAAAAAGACACATCGTACATGTCACTGCCAAACGATGACCGTAAGTAATCGTAACTGACCGGCTGAGAGGGCTTGAGCCTTGCACCTGCGCCACACTGACCCCTCGCAGGCATTATGCTGTCTGCTTTTGCTCTACTTAGAACATCCCTCTGCCTCTTTTCTTGGTCCCTTCTCCTCGTCCTCACGTCTGCCATGGGGGTGGGGGAGCATAACCAGGGAAGACATATGCTCAGCTTGTTGGAAAAATGGTATCTGTTACCCACATGGGGGTGAAGCCCAAGGATCCAAACCTAGTTTTTGCCTGAAATTCAGAATATACAAAGATTGTAATAACATCTTTATTATGCTTCTCTAAGAAAAGTGACCTTCATAGAATGGTTTCTTTTAGATTCTACCAGCAACCATCCTTTAGCTATAAACCACATTTAAAATAACATGAATGCTGAATCGCTTGTATCTCCATATAGATAGAAAGATAATGGAATTATTAGAATATAGCCAAATTAAAATTTACTATAGGATTAATCACATGACAAATTTTGTCATTGTAACCGTCTGGTTACAAACATTTTAAATAAATGTCGTATGATTGGAGACAGCATTTCCACCTTCTTATCATTAGGTAAGCAAAGAAAGAAACAATAGGATGCAGGTAGTTCTCTCATCCAGCTAGAAAAATAGAAGTTACGGGTATGCCCACTTGAGAGTTACTGAAAAGAGAATCAAAAGTCTAAAAGAACACGTGGATAGTGGATTCCCACAAACTTAAACCTGAAAATGTGTATAATGAAATAGATAGAAATTGACAATACCTGAGCTCTTCTGTCCTGGTCCTAAATCCTCTCCTGACATAGGCAGAGACTGAAAATCTTCCCAAGAAATGGAAGATCATATCCAAACCTGAGTAAGGAAAAATTCTCTGCTCCAAAGTGAAGCCAGTGGCTTGGTCTTTCTGGCTTGCAGCTCAGGGGTATTACTCTGGAGAGAGACCTGGAGGCACCCCCCGAGCCGCAGCTAGATAACCGGAGCTCACATGAATCAGCAGCGTGCCTTTATAACTGTTGCTACGGAAACAGAAAGCAAAGTGGAGGTTTTAAAATGTCCTTTCTCCTCCCTCAACGGTGTGCTTAAATTCCCCCTGAAGTTGTCATTTAAATATATGTATTAATATCACTCCCTTTTGCCCCCAAGTCCCAGGAGCTTCTCCTCCCTTATCCTTTTTGGGCAAATCTGTCAGAAGTGCCCACAATAAGGGTCTCCACCTACTGGTGAATCTTTGCTCAGAGTTTGTCTTTTGCTTGGCATCAGTCACCGAAGAAGCGACCTTCTCATTTTTGCTGTAATCCTTCCCCCTCTTCGGCGCGTGCTCTGTTGGCCCTGCCCTGGCTCGGGCCCCAGGACTAGCTGCATTCCCACGCCAAGCCCCCTCTCCGCTGCCCCTGGCCCGGGCATGGGTCCTGTCCCCTTCCCCGGGAAGGACTGCCAGAGCCGCTCACCTCTCAGCGCAGGTGACCAATGGGCTCCCGCCGCCGGCGTGTGCTGGGCTCAGCTGCCCGGGGCGCAGGGACCGCCCAGAGCTGAGGGAGGGAAGGCGAGGCGGGGCGACGTTGATTTATGTGTCTGGGGACTGCGCCGAGGCTCCATCGCACGCGGATTATAAACGACCACTAGACTCCTCTTCATTTTGCAGAACGCGCGGATGTCTGCTCGCCTTCTGTCTTATTTCCTCCTCTTTCTCCGATTCCCTGTATTTCTCAGGCGCGTTCTGGCTGGTGGGCAGGTCAGTTTCAGCCGCGGGGCCTTTACTCCCACGTTTACCTCCTCCACCTGTTGACAGGTGATGGGTAAATCTTTTGGTTTAAGGACTTGCTTGAATCACCACGAGCTGTTCTCAGTTCTGAGGTTCATCAAAGTTCTGTCTGAAGGCTGAGAGGTAGCCATGATAACCTATGATACCTGCAGTTTGAATTTTCTGTTTGACCCAACTGGAGAAATCTCTCCGGGATTACCAGAGCACTGGGTTTAAATACTTTTTTTTTTCTTATTTTTTCTGTTTGAGTTGCATCCCCCTCTCTCACCTCCACCCCCGCCATCCATGAAGATAGCCTCCAGAATCGCCCCTAGCAACTCAGACCTCATTTAAGAGTGCCTGCACTGGAGACAGGGCCCCCAATATCTTGACTCATAAACACTTAGTATAACTAAAATGACCCTTTTCACTTTAGTTACACTGCGTTTAAACTTTTGATGAAAGTTTGATATGAACGTTTTTGAGCAGTGATTCTCAGGCTGTGGTTCTGGGCTCAGCAGCGTCGGCATTACACTGGACCTTGTTAAAAAACACAAATTCTCAGGCTCCATCCCAGACCCACAGAATCAGAAACTGCAGGGATGAGGCCTGGCGTCTGCGTGTTAACAAGTCTTCCAGATGATTCCCATGCAGCAAATTTTGAGGATTGCTGGTTTAAGGAAATAACTTCTTATAATGACAATGGGGTTTACCCTGTGGCAATACTACTCTAAGCATTTTACGAATATTGACTCATTTAAACCTCACCCAAAACACCAAAAAACCTAAAAGGAAAATGTTTGTGTCATTTTCATTTTACAGGTTAGGCACATAAAGGTAAGTGACTCACCACAGGTCATTGCCAGCTTGTAAGCAGAGAAACCGAAGTTGATTCAAACCCAGGCACCTGGCTCTCCAGCCTGAATGTTTCGCCACAAAGCTGCAGCTGCCTCGCTCAGCCAAACATCAGGAATGTCCCATATCCAGTAGCTAAACATTCAAGTGATTTATAGTTAGTAATAAGTGGGTCAGTGACCATGGTCGAATTCTAGAATCAGGGACCCAGAAGTAACTCTAGAAGTATGTGTGATGAGAACACGGTCTTTAGTTCTGCAGAGCTGACATGGTTCTTTTAGTTAAAAATTCACATGGGATCTCTAGACTTAGAAGCTTGCTTGGGAAACACGGCATATTTGTGGATTCTTCACATCCACAGTTTTTCTTCCAAAGCTCCTTGGTGATCAAGCTCATGGCTTCATACTCTTGTCAATTTCTAACCAAGGTCTGGACTCCCAGACCCTTGCTAGGATGAATCACAGAAAGATGACCGTAGCATGTTATGCTCCTTTTTTTTTCCCAGGATGGTTACATGGGGTCATTTTTTTTGCTGTCAGTTTCAAAAAGAACTCCTGTTAGGAATGTTTGCTTGTTTTAAGGGTTTTAATGAGAGATATTTCTAGAACTGCTTTGTGTCAGAGTTCTCTCTGTATTTTCCACTTTTTATTTAATCTGCCAGAATTATTAGAAACTCGAAAGGCATGTTGGGACTAATTCTAGTTCAACTTGCCCTATTTAATAATAATAATAGTAATAATAATCACTGTATTGTAGTCAGAGCATATATGTGCCAGAAGCGTTATATGTGTTGCTTAATTCTCGGACATATCCTTATGAGGTAGGCACTAAAATTATACCCATTTTTCAGGTGATACTCTGAAATAATTAAGAGCCAGAATACAATACTGAGTTAATTTTAAACCTCTAAGGCCCCTGTTCTTAAGCCCTACCTTTCCCAGCCTCCTCCACTTCTGTTTACATTTACACTGTTGTAAAATTTGGAGGCTCCACAGCATATCAAGGATTAAAGTTTGACCAGTCTCCTTTCTAACCATACTTAATAATGCAATTTGTTTCTATAGATTCTTACAGTGTACAAATCACTTTCATGTTTGAATATGGCTTCATTTAATGTTTACAAGAAATAAGTAAAACTCAATGATAATAATTCTATTTTATAGGAGAAGCTGAGGTTGACTATGTATATGAATTGCCAAACTCACATCTGGAGTTAACCTGAACTCCTAACCCTGTGCTTCCTGGACTATAAACTGTGTTTCACCTACGCCTTCAGGACGGTTTGCCATTTTAATTACCTCTCACTATAGTTTACCTAATATTTTTCTTTAAATCACTCCTCCCTTCTTTTTTCTAAGTCTTTCCCTAAACAATATCAGTAAATTCACAGGTTTGATATTTTTTTTCTAGTAAACATGACAATAAATATACATCTTTTTGGGCTTCCCTGGTGGCGCAGTGGTTGAGAGTCCGCCTGCCGATGCAGGGGACACGGGTTCGTGCCCCGGACCAGGAAGATCCCACATGCCGCGCAACGGCTGGGCCCGTGAGCCATGGCCGCTGAGCCTGCGCGTCCGGAGCCTGTGCTCCGCAACGGGAGAGGCCACAACAGTGAGAGGCCTGCGTACCGCAAAAAAAAAAAAAAAATATATATATATATATATATACACACATCTTTTTTACCCTTTACATCACACCTGGGAATTTACATCTCCCCCATCTCTGTCATTGACATGGCTCGTTACCCTTTTTGGTGTTCATTTCACTCCTAAGTCAGAGCAATAAACACCGATAAATCCAGTCTAAGATTTTACATCATACATCACCTGACAATCATAACAACTCAGGTTTCGTTTTTGTTGTTTTTTGGCCACTCCCTGTGGCTCGCAAGATCTCAGTTCCCCGACCAGGGATTGAACCCCAGGCCATGGCAGTGAAAGTCTGGAATCCTAACCATTAGGCCACCAAGTGAACTGCTGAGCTCATGTATTTTGAAACTCATTCATATGCATATCAACGATAAACAAATGCTAAAATCGTTACATATCTATTCATCAGGACCGATCATTACTAGCTCCCAGCCCCACAATTTTCTTATTAATTGATTAACCAAACAATCAAGTCACCTGCTTAGTGAATACAACAGCAGTGAAGTAGACCTAAAATCCTGGCCACTTTTTTTTGTTTTTGAAGTTACAGCCTACTGGCGCAAGTGATAAGTGCCATGAAGAGAAATAGTGCAGAAAAAGGGTATCAAAATCAGTCAGTATCAGCCCTGATCCAATAGAATTGCATCTCAGCCCATGGAAGTCAAGCTGCAGACCCTAAGGCACTTATTTTTCAATGAACAATTAATATTCCACACTCTTAATCCTTCAGTCATTCAGAATGCTATGTATACGTACAACTTTGGAAGATTTAGAGCCATTTTGAAGCCGATGCATAGTTCTCCTATGGGTTCATAGGCTCCAGATTATAGGAAATAGACAAACTACTTAGGAGGCAATTGTAACAGTACAGCCTCAAAATGACAAGCTAAGTTGGTGGTTGGGAGAGTAAAGAAAGATGTTAGGTAGAAGAGGCATGTAGGAACCAGAATTGTTAAAAATGTATTTGGGGAATCAAGGAGAAATAAAAGAGAAATGATGCATGAATCTTAACGTTTCTCGTCAATGACTTCCCAGGATCCTGGGAAAAATAGGGCGGAAGCAGATAAAAGTGAGAAGTCCACATAGATGCAGACCTGAGAAAAGATCAAGGCAGAAGCAGCGCTATAATAACCAAGCATCCACAGCTGTCAAGACTGCGAGATGTCTAGAGGGCACCCTTGCTGACTGTAACACTGTACACTGGTCCCTGTAAACGCTACATGTTGCTTTTCTAACAGGTGCTGTAACAAAGGCCATCATTGGTGGATATGTACGGAATTCGTCATGATTTCTTAAGCACGGGCAGGAGATACATCTAAGGATTCTCAGATCTATGAGATGAAATCTCAGAGGTTGTCCGAAGGTGAATGTCCTATGCGTGAAAAGGGGATGGTACAATGTGGTAGTCGTACAATGTTGGTAGAATTTCATGAGCATTTTCTAAGAGCAAACAGAGTGTGAGCTGGTAAATAGGGAAAACTCAAGGGCACTATAGTCAACCACACTAACAACCCTAGAAGTTGATTTTCGAGGAGGAACAACTTCGAGGTGGTTTCTGAGGTCAGCCACTGGAAAGAGGAGTGAGGAATCCAAAACTATAATTAGGGGTAGATCATACACAATGTCTGGTTAAGCTGTTGGCCACTGTATGAAGCTTTCCATAACACTGAGGTATTCTGAGTTTTGGAGTAGGGATCCTTTTGTTGTCCTGACACACATGGTAGGAATTTTGGAAGGGGTGAGTTCTAGAGAATCACATCCTTGTCAGATGATGCCTTGAAAAATTATTTTTTTTAAGCCAACAACTACACTACTTACATTCTTGGTTTTTTTCTTTAAATAGAACTTTATTGGAGTATAATTGCTTCACAATACTGTGTTAGTTTCTATTGTACACCAAAGTCAATCAGCCATATGCATACATATGTCCCCATATCCCCTCCCTCTTGCGTCTGTTTCCCTCCCACCCTCCCTATCCCACCCCTCTAGGTCATCACAAAACACCGAGCTTTTATCTCCCTGTGCCATGCTGCTGCTTCCCACTAGTCATTTTACATTCCGTAGTGTATATATGTCGATGCTACTCTCACTTCACCCCAGCTTCCCCCTCTCACCCTGTGTCCTCAAGTCCATTCTCTATGACTACATCTTTATTCCTGCCCTGCAACTAGGTTCTTCATGACCATTTTTTTTTTTAGATTCCATATATATGTGTTAGCATACGGTATTTGTTTTTCTCTTTCTGACTTACTTCACTCTGTATGACAGACTCTAGGTCCATCCACCTCACTCCAAATAACTCAGTTTCGTTTCTTTTTATGGCTGAGTAATATTCCATTGTATATATGTGCCACATCTTCTCTATCCATTCATCTGTCGATGGACATTTAGGTTGGTTCCATGTCCTGGCTATTTTGTAAATTACACTACTTACATTCTTATCTCTCCCTTCTACTGTTCTCTTAGCTCAGTTTGAGTCCTTGACTTAATTCTGTTTTATTAGAAACTTGCCCTTTCTTCACAGATAACAAATGCAATATTTTCCAGATCCAGTCTCTTTGATGATAGGGAAAAGTAATAAAGCCATATGCGTGTGTATACACACACACACACACACACACACACACATGGCTGCATTTTCAAGTACTTTACAGCATTAAACATAGATAGGATAAGTGGAGTTTCTTAGCAGTGCAGTGTCTTAGAATATTAGGATTTGTTTTACATATATCATAATCACAAAAAAAATAGAAGTTTTCCTTTTTATTCTTCATTGTTATTTTAAGTCACTGAACATAGTTGTAAAATATATTAGACATTCTCTTGGAATAAGCTAGAGACATGTTAGGACATTATGAAAGAACAAAGAGTTATGTGGAAAGATTCAATAAAGATTCCAAAGACCACAATCATCACAGAGAAATTACTCTGTTTTTTCACTTCTCCTAATAGAGGTTGTAATTAACACACTCTGAGAACAGCCATGGAACAATGCAGAAGAAAGTCTATGGTTTTAGAGCAGGGTCAGAAAACTTTATCTGCAAAGGGCAAGTAGTGAATATGTTAGGTTTTATGGGTTATAGGATTTCTATCACAACTACTCAATCCTATCATTGTAGTGAAAGCAACCACAGACAATATATAAATGAATGAGCATGGCTGTGTTCCAATAAAATTTTATTTATAACCACTGAAATTTAAATTTCATATAATTTTAATATATATAATAATATATCGGCTTAGGACCTGTGCAGAAGGGGAGAGGCAGCACGTGGAAAGGGGCACCTCCGGAGTGCGGAGTTCCGGAGTTTGGAGATGTACAGTTCCCCTGCAATTGACTTATATAGTATGAGGAATGGTTACCTGGACGACCTGAAGAAGCCCACAGATAACTGAAATACACCAGAAATACATCTACATGTGGAACAACTCCTACAGAACACCTACTGAACGCTGGCAAAAGACCTCAGACCTCCCAAAAGGCAAGAAAGTCCCCACATACCTGGGTAGGGCAAAAGAAAAAAGAAAAAGCAGAGTCCAAAAAATAGGGATGGGACCTGCACCACTGGGAGGGAGCTGTGAAGGAGGAAAGGTTTCCACACACTAGGAGCCCCTTCGCGGGCGGAGACTGCGGGTGGCGGAGGGGGAGAGCGCAGCCACAGGGGTGCGGATGGCAAAGCGGAGAGATTCCCGCACAGAGGGTCAGGGCCGACCGACACTCACCAGCCCGAGAGGCTTGTCTGCTCACCGGCCAGGGCGGGCGGGGCTGGGACCTGAGGCTCGGGCTTCGGTCAGATCCCAAGGAGAGGACTGGGGTTGGCGGCGTGAACACAGCCTGAAGGGGATAGTGCGCCACGCCAAGCCGGAACGGAGTCAGGGAAAAGTCTGGACCTGCCGAAGAGGCAAGAGACTTTTTCTTACCTCTTTGTTTCCTGGTGTGCAAGGAGAGGGGATTAAGAGCACTGCTTAAAGGAGCGCCAGAGACGGGCGTGAGCTGCGGCTAAAAGCACGGACCCCAGAGACGCGCATGAGACGCTAAGGCTGCTGCTGCCGCCTCTAGGAAGCCTGTGTGCGAGCACAGGTCACTATCCACACCCCGTTTCCGGGGAGCCTGTGCAGCCTGCCACTGCCAGGGTCCCGGGATCCAGGGACAGCTCCCCCGGGAGAACGCATGGCGCGGCTCAGGCTGGCGCAACATCATGCTGCCCTCGGCCGCCGCAGGCCCGCCCCGCACTCCGTGGCCCTCCCTCCCCCCAGCCTGAGTGAGCCAGAGCCCCCGAATCAGCAGCTCCTTTAACCCCGTCCTGTCTGAGCGAAGAACAGACGCCCTCTGGCGACCTACACGCAGAGGCGGGGCCAAATCCAAAGCTGAGCCCCGGGAGCTGTGAGAACAAAGAAGAGAAAGGGAAATCTCTCCCAGCAGCCTCAGAAGCAGCGGATTAAAGCTCCACAATCAACTTGATGTACCCTGCATGTGTGGAATACCTGAATAGACAACGAATCATCCCAAATTGAGGAGGTGGACTTTGGAAGCAAGATATATTATTTTTTCCCCTTTTCCTCTTTTTGTGAGTGTGTATGTGTATCCTTCTGTGTGAGATTTTGTCTGTATAGCTTTGCTTCCACCATTTGTCCTAGGGTTCTATCCATCCTTTTTTGTTGTTGTTGTTTTGATTTTAATTTTTTTTCTTAATAATTATTTTTTATTTTAATAAGTTTATTATATTTTATCTTACTTTATTTTACTTTATTTTCTTTCTTTCTTTTTTTCCTTCCTTCCCTCCTTCCTTCCTCCCTCCCTGCCTCCCTCCCTCCTTTCTTTCTTGCTTTTGTTCTTTCTCTTTCTTCTTCTACTAATTCTTTCTTTCAACTTTCTCTCTTTTCTTCTGAGCTGTGTGCATGAAAGGCTCTTGGTGCTGCAGCGAGCAGTCAGTGCTGTGCCTCTGAGGTGGGAGAGCCAACTTCAGGACACTGGTCCACAAGACGCCTTCCAGCTCCACATAATATCAAACGGCGAAAATCTCCCAGACATCTCCATCTCAACACCAGCACCCAGCTTCACTCAACGACCAGCAAGCTACAGTGCTCGACATCCTATGCCAAACAACTAGCGAGACAGGAACACAACCCCACCCATTAGCAGAGAGGCAGCCTAAAGTCATGCTAAGCTCACAGACACTCCAAAACACAGCACTGGACAGGGCCCTGCACACCAGAAGGACAAGATACAGCCCCACCCACCAGAACACAGGCATCAGTCCCCTCCACCAGGAAGCCTACACAGGCCACTGAACCAACCTCACCCACTGGGGGCAGACAACAAAAATAACGGGAACTATGAACGTGAAGCCTGCAAAAAGGAGACCCCAAACACAGTAAGATAAGCAAAATGAGAAGACAGAAAAACACACAGCAGATGAAGCACCAAGATAAACACCCACCAGACCTAACAAATGAAGAGGAAATAGGCAGTCTACCTGAAAAGGAATTCAGAATAATGATAGTAAAGATGATACAAAATCTTGGAAATAGAACAAACAAAATGCAAGAAACATTTAACAAGGACCTAGAAGAACTAAAGATGAAACAAACAATGATGAACAACACAATAAATGAAATTAAAAATACTCTAGAAGGGATCAATAGCAGAATAACTGAGGCAGAAGAACGGATAAGTGACCTGGAAGATAAAATAGTGGAAATAACTACTGCAGAGCAGAATAAAGAAAGAAGAATGAAAAGAACTGAGGACAGTCTCAGAGACTTCTGGGACAACATTAAATGCACCAAAATTCGAATTATAGGGATCCCAAAAGAAGAAGAGAAAAAGAAAGGGATTGAGAAAATATTTGAAGAGATTATAGTTGAAAACTTCCCTAATATGGGAAAGGAAATAGTTAATCAAGTCCAGGAAACACAGAGAGTCCCATACAGGATAAATCCAAGGAGAAATATGCCAAGACACATATTAATCAAACTGTCAAAAATTAAATACAAAGAAAACATATTAAAAGCAGCAAGGGAAAAACAACCAATAACACACAAGGGAATTCCCATAAGGTTAACAGCTGATCTTTCAGCAGAAACTCTGCAAGCCAGAAGGGAATGGCAGGACATATTTAAAGTGATGAAGGAGAAAAACCTGCAACCAAGATTACCCTAGCCAGCAAGGATCTCATTCAGATTTGATGGAGAAATTAAAACCTTTACAGACAAGCAAAAGCTGAGAGAGTTCAGCACCACCAAACCAGCTTTACAACAAATGCTAAAAGTACATCTCTAGGCAAGAGAAGGAAAAGACCTACAATAATGAACCCAAAACAATTAAGAAAATGGGAATAGGAACATACATCTCGATAATTACCTTAAATGTAAATGGACTAAATGCTCCAACCAAAAGACACAGATTGGCTGAATGGATACAAAAACAAGACCCATATATATGGTGTCTACTAGAGACCCACTTCAGACCTAGAGACACATACAGACTGAAAGTAAGGGGATGGAAAAAGATATTCCATGCAAATGGAAACCAAAAGAAAGCTGGAGTAGCAATGCTCATATCAGACAAAATAGACTTTAAAATAAAGACTATTAGAAGAGACAAAGAAGGACACTACATAATGATCAAGGGATCAATCCAAGAAGAAGATATAACAACAGTAAATATTTATGCACCCAACATAGAAGCATCTCAATACATAAGGCAAATACTAACAGCCATAAAAGGGGAACTTTTTACATAAAAGAGTAAAACATTCATAGTAGGGGACTTTAACATCCCACTTTCACCAATGGACAGATAATCCAAAATGAAAATAAATAAAGAAACACAAGCTTTAAATGATACATTAAACAAGATGGACTTAATTGATATTCATAGGACGTTCCATCCAAAAACAACAGAATACACATTTTTCTCAAGTGCTCATGGAACATTCTCCAGGATAGATCATATCTTGGGTCACAAATCAAGCCTTGGTAAATTTCAGAAAACTAAAATTCTATCAAGTATCTTTTCCGACCACAATGCTATGAGACTAGATATCAATTACAGGAAAAGATCTGTAAAAAATACAAACACATGGAGGCTAAACAATACACTACTTAATAATGAAGTGATCACTGAAGAAATCAAAGAGGAAATAAAAACATACCTAGAAACAAATGACAATGGAGACACGATGACCCAAAACCAACGGGATGCAGCAAGAGCAGTTCTGAGAGGGAAGTTTATAGCAGTACAATCCTACCTTAAGAAATAGGAAACATCTCGAATAAACAACCTAAACTTGCACCTAAAACACTTAGAGAAAGAAGAACAAAAAAACCACAGAGTTAGCTGAAGGAAAGAAATCATAAACATCAGATCAGAAATAAATGAAAAAGAAATGAAGGAAACAATAGCAAAGATCAATAAAACTAAAAGCTGATTCTTTTAGAAGATAAACAAAATTGATAAACCATTAGCCAGACTCATCAAGAAAAAAAAGGGAGAAGACTCAAATCAATAGAATTAGAAATGAAAAAGGAGAAGTAACAACTCACAATGCAGAAATACAAAAGATCATGAGAGATTACTACAAGCAACTCTGTGCCGATAAAATGGACAACCTAGAAGAAATGGACAAATTCTTAGAAATGCACCACCTGCCAAGACTGAATCAGGAAGAAATAGAAAATATGAACAGACCAATCACAAGCACTGAAATTGAAACTGCGATTAAAAATCTTCCAACAAGGGCTTCCCTGGTGGCGCAGTGGTTGAGAGTCCACCTGCCGATGCAGGGGACACGGGTTCGTGCCCCGGGAAGATCCCACATGCCGCGGAGCAGCTGGGCCCGTGAGCCATGGCCGCTGGGCCAGCAAATCTGGAGCCTGTGCTCCGCAACGAGAGAGGCCACGACAGTGAGAGGCCCACATAACGCAAAAAAAAAAAAAAATCTTCCAACAAACAAAAGCCCAGGACCAGATGGCTTCACAGGCGAATTCTATCAAACATTTAGAGAAGAGCTAACACCTATCCTTCTCAAACTCTTCCAAAATATAGCGGAGGGAGGAGCACTCCCAAACTCATTCTACAAGGCCACCATCACCCTGATGCCAAAACCAGGCAAGGATGTCACAAAGAAAGAAAACTACAGGCCAATATCACTGATGAACATAGATGCAAAAATCCTCAACAAAATACTAGCAGACAGAATCCAACAGCACAGTAAAAGGATCATACACCATGATCAAGTGGGGTTTATTCCAGGAATGCAAGGATTCTTCAGTATATGCAAATCAATCAATGTGATAAACCATATTAACAAAGTGAAGGAGAAAAACCATATGATCATCTCAATAGATGCAGAGAAAGCTTTCGACAAAATTCAACACCCATTTATGATAAAAACCCTGCAGAAAGTAGGCATAGAGGGAACTTTCCTCAACATAATAAAGGCCATATATGACAAACCCACAGCCAACATCGTCCTCAATGGTGAAAAACTGAAAGCATTTCCACTAAGATCAAGAACAAGACAAGGTTGCCCACTCTCACCACTCTTATTCAACACAATTTTGGAAGTTTTAGCCACAGCAATCAGAGAAGAAAAGGAAATAAAAGGAATCCAAACCGGAAAAGAAGAAGTAAAGCTGTCACTCTTTGCAGATGACATGATACTATACATAGAGAATCCTAAAGATGCTACCAGAAAACTACTAGAGCTAATCAATGAATTTGGCAAAGTAGCAGGATACAAAATTAATGCACAGAAATCTCTGGCATTCCTATACACTAATGATGAAAAATCTGAAAGTGAAATCAAGAAAACACTCCCATTTACCATGGCAACAAAAAGAATACAATATCTAGGAATGAACCTACCTAAGGAGAAAAAAGACCTGTATGTAGAATATTATAAGACACTGATGAAAGAAATTAAAGATGATACAAATAGATGGAGAGATATACCATGTTCTTGGATTGGAAGAATCAACATTGTGAAAATGACTCTACTACCCAAAGCAATCTACAGATTCAATGCAACCCCTATCAAACTACCACTGGCATTTTTCGCAGAACTAGAACAAAAAATTTCACAATTTGTATGGAAACACAAAACACTCCGAAAAGCCAAAGCAATCTTGAGAACGAAAAACGGACCTGGAGGAATCAGGCTCCCTGACTTCAGACTACACTACAAAGCTACAGTAATTAAGACAGTATGGTACTGGCACAAAAACAGAAAGATAGATCAATGGAACAGGATAGAGAGCCCAGAGATAAACCCAGGCACATATGGTCACCTAATCTTTGATAAAGGAGGCAGGAATGTACAGTGGAGAAAGGACAGCCTCTTCAGTAAGTGGCGCTGTGTAAACTGGACAGGTACATGTAAAAGTATGAGATTGGATCACTCCCTAACACCATACACAAAAAGAAGCTCAAAATGGGTTAAAGACCTAAATGTAAAGCCAGAAACTATCAAACTCTTAGAGGAAAAAATAGGCAGAACATTCTATGACATAAATCACAACAAGATCCTTTTTGACCCACCTCCTAGAGAAATGGAAATAAAAACAAAAGTAAACAAATGGGACCTAGTGAAACTTCAAAGCTTTTGCACAGCAAAGGAAACCATAAACAAGACCAGAAGACAACTCTCAGAATGGGAGAAAATATTTGCAAATGAAGCAACTGACAAAGGATGAATCTCCAAAATTTATAAGCAGCTCATGCAGCTCCATAACAAAAAACAAAGAACCCAATCCAAAAATGGGCAGAAGACCTAAATAGACATTTCTCCAAAGAAGATATAGACTGTCAGCAAACACATGAAAGAATGCTCAGCTTCATTAATCATTAGAGAATTGCAAATCAAAACTATAATGAGCTATCACCTCACACCAGTCAGAATGGCCATCATCAAAAAATCTAGAAACAATAAATGCTGGAGAGGGTGTGCAGAAAAGGGAACACTCTTGCCCTGCTGGTGGGAATGTGAATTCTTTGGTACAGCCACTATGGAGAACAGTATGGAGGTTCGTTAAAAAACTACAAATAGAACTACCATATGACCCAGCAATCCCACTACTGGGCATATACCCTGAGAAAACCATAATTCAAAAAGAGTCATGTACCAAAATGTTCATTGCAGCTCTATTTACAATAGCCCAGAGATGGAAACAACCTAAATGTCCATCGTCGGATGAATGGATAAAGATGTGGCACATATATACAATGGAATATTACTGAGCCATAAAAAGAAACGAAATTGAGCTATTTGTAATGAGGTGGATAGACCTAGAGTCTGTCATACAGAGTGTAGTAAGTCAGAAAGAGAAACACATATATATGGAGTTTAACAAAAAAAAGAATAAATGTCATGAAGAACCTAGGGGTAAGACAGGAATAAAGACACAGACCTACTAGAGAATGGACTTGAGGCTGTGGGGAACCGGAAGGGTAAGCTGTGCCAAAGCGCGAGAGAGGCATGGACATATATACACTACCAAATGTAAGGTAGATAGCTAGTGGGAAGCAGCTGCATAGCACAGGGAGATCAGCTCGGTGCTATGTGACCGCTGGAGGGGTGGGATAGGGAGGGTGGGAGGGAGGGAGACGCAAGAGGGAAGAGGTATGGGAACATATGTATATATATAACTGATTCACTTTGTTATAAAGCAGAAACTAACACACCATTGTAAAGCAATTATACGCTAATAAAGATGTAAAAGAAATAATATATCAGAATATTATTATTTTGATTTTGTTTCGATCATTTACAACTATAAAAAAAGAATTCCTAACTTGCACACCATACAAAAAAAGGCAGGAGACTGGATCTGACCATAGTTTGCCTACTTCTGCTTTAGAGCTAAGCATTCCCACTGGGTCCTTTGTGGTGGAGACGTGATCTGAACACCGGCATTCAGTGTCACATGTGATCTAACATATCAAATACAAAAGGGAAGGGTTTGAGGGTTTTCTTTCACTTCAAAGTCTAGGAAATCTAGGATTGAATGGCCAAACATGCTTTAAGAGATTTCTCTTCAGCAGTCAAAAGTCACTTTCTGGATGGCTCATAACTCTTTTGTAATTTGGAGTTTCTTCATGCAACGTTCTGTGATAATATTGCCAGAATACAGCAGTGACATATGCCAGCATTGTCAAGATTTTGACCTAGTGCTTAAATGAGGCCTAACTAAACAGATAATTTAAAACTCTGCAGTTCACAAGTAAATGCCCCTTTTCTTCTTGGAATTCTATATTTAGGAAAGGGAGAATTTACTTCTGACCATTACAAGAAAACTTAATCAAATTCCAGTGCCCTATAAGAAGAAACCATTTTGCATTTGAAAAGAAGGACAAATCCTAAAAAATAAAAGGACAGCCAAGGCCCATCCTTAGGGACTTCAGAAGACTGTGATATGGGAGGAAAAGTTTAAGTAATAGAATGAAGTCATAGAGTCAGCTTTGGATGACATAAAATAAAGCCCTTTCATATTAAATTAAATTGATATACACTCAGGAAACATTAGCCTAAACCAAAAATATCAAGGGAAAGACTAATCAAATATTCAAAAAGCGGTATTTAATTTGCTATAATCTCCTAACACCTGAGCTCTCAGGCAAATACTCTTTACAATTTAATATGTCTTATTTTTGTGCTAAATCTGATTTAAGTTAGTAAAGTCATGTCTGCAAATATAGAGCAGCAAGACATTTCCACATCATGTACTCCAGAACAAAGAAATCCTAGTTGCAGCAGTTCTAAGAGTTGAAAGAGCTGAAGCTGAAAGAGTTCACATAGATGAACTTTTCTTTTCCTATATAAAAATTAAATACAATGCTGGAAGCAAAGTAGGATGTTGGTCACTCATAAGCTTGGATAGATTCACTGCAAGTCTTGATGGGGAAAATAGCTAGAAACTGGGTGACTCCTGCATATATTTAAACCAGTTGTTCTTTCTGGTTAATGTGAAAACAAAGTTTAAATGTCTTAATTAATTTTTATTTTCTACTCTTTTATAGTTTTAGCCCTGTCCCTCAAAGGAATATAACTGAGTTGTCTACTTACTACTCACTATTTAAAGTTAAAACCGCCACTTAATAGATATAATATAGTATAAGAAACTCCTGGCTAACACAGAACAGTTCACCAGTTAGCACAGTGTTTAAACATGTCCTCTGCTAAAGTAAAAGCATAGAACAGACCTTTCCTTGTTAGGACCAAGAGTTTTTGGGTTTTTTTGTTTGTTTTGTTTTTTGCAGTACGCGGGCCTCTCACTGCCGTGGCCTCTCCCGTTGTGGAGCACAGGCTCCGGACACGTAGGCTCAGCGGCCATGGCTCACGGGCCCAGCCGCTCCGCGGCATGTGGGATCCTCCCGGACCGGGGCACGAACCCGTGTCCCCTGCATCAGCAGGCGGACTCTCAACCACTGCGCCACCAGGGAAGCACAATGGTTAAGAATCCGCCTGCCAATGCAGGGGACACTGGTTCGAGCCCTAGTCAGGGAAGATCCCACATGCCACAGAGCAACTAAGCCCGTGTACCACATCTACTGAGCCTGCACTCTAGAGCCCATGAGCCACAACTACTGAGTCCGTGTGCCACAACTACCGAAGCCTGCGTGCCTAGAGCCTGTGCTCCACAACAAGAGAAGCCACCACAATGAGAAGCCCGTGCACTGCAACAAAGAGTAGCCCCCCCTCTCCACAACTAAAGAAAAGCCCGCATACGGCAACGAGACCCAATGCAGCCAAAAATAAAATAAATAAAATTAAAAAAAATTTTTTTTTAATTTAACAATGTCAGGGAATACAGAAAACACATCTATGGAGTGACTTCAGAGTTTGGAAAGAGGTCCATTTACCTATAAATTATTATATGGAATGTAACTTGAATCCTCCTCTTCAATGCCATCATTACCTGCATCAGTGATGCACGATGCACCATGCACTCTACAGAAAGAGTTACATCATGAAGAAGCACAGTCTTTGCTTTGAGGAGTTAATAATCTAATGAAGAGAACAAGATAAATGGTCAATCATCACCTTTATCACAGTTACCTATAGAGGAGTACATACATAAATGGCCATGTGTGAAGGTGGCCATATGTTTATTGTTGCTTTGGTTTTTAAAAATAATACCTATTCAGGGAAGTAGCCAAGATGGTAGGGTAGGAAGACCCTGAGCTCACCTCCTTCCATAGGCACAGCAAAATTACAACTATTTACAGAGCAATTATTGATGAGAAAGACCTAAACACTAGCAGAAAAGATCTTCTACAATTAAAGATGTAAAGAAGAAACAATAACAAGATGGGTAGGAAGACTGCAGAGAGGCAGTATAGTCAAAACTCATACCTCCAGGTGGGTGGATGCACAAATGGGAGGATAATTATAATTGCAGAGGTGCTCCTCAAGGAATGAGGGGTCCAAGCCCCACACTGGTCTCCCCACTTTGGGGTTTCCTGCCCTGGGAAGATAAGCACCAGAACATTTGGCTTTGAAGGCCAGCAGGGCTTATTTTGGGGAGAGCCAGAGGGCTGTAAGAAACAGAAACTCCAGTCTTAAAGGGCACACACAAAATCTCCCTCACTCTGAAACCCAGGGAAGAAGCAATAGTTTGAAAGAAGCCTGAGTTAGACCCATTTGCTCATCTTGGAGAGTCTCCCAGAGAGGCAGGAGGCAACTGGAGCTCACTTTGGTGGACATGGCTGCTGACAGCAGCCATTGTGAGGAGCCCATTCTACGATGAAGGCAATGGTGCTTGCAAGTGCCATTTTGGAGTTTTCCCTTGAGCTTATTAGCACCGGGACCTGACCCCACCTGGTGTCAGAACAAGTACTTGGTTGCCTAAGGTCAGCAGCTAGCTGGGCAGGGACACAGCCCCACCCACCAGCAGGCCAGCTGCACTAGGACTCCCTGAGCCCCTAGCTGCCACCAGGATGTGACCCATCTACAGAGGGCCCAGGACCCAGCCGTGCCCAACAACGCACCAGCACTGGCCCCAGGACCACCTGGGCCCTGGTCCCACCCAACAGTGGGCAACATCACCCAACAGTGGGCAAACATCAGCTCTGGGACACCTTGGGCCTCAACCATTGCCTGAGGATCTGACCCTACCCACCAGCAGGCTGACACCAGCTTCGGGATACCCTAGGCCTTGCAGCCAGTCATGTCAGGAACCAGCCTGCTCACCAGCAGGCCAAACCAGCTACAGGACCTCCAGGGCCCTGTAGCCAGAGACCACAAGATACAGCTCCATTCACTAGTGAACTGGCACTAGCCCAGGGACCACCTGGGACTTGACCCCGCTAACTAGTTGGCCAAAGCCAACTCTGGAGCACCAGGGGCCTGTATCCAAATACCACAGAAGTCAGCTCCACGCAATAGTGGGCCAGCACTAGCCTCAGTATCCCCAGGGTCCTGCAGCCAGAAACCCTGGGACACAGCTCCATCCACTACTGGGCTGACACTAGTACTGGGACAAGCCTCATCCACCAGAGGACAGGCACAATCTCCGAGACCCCTAGGGCCCAGCAGCTAGAGACACTGGGACCTGGCTCCACCCAACCCTGAGCCACCCAGAGGGTCCCCAGGCCCACCCACCAGTGGATAAACACCAGCTCCAGACCCCTGGGCCCAAACACCAAAGACCCCAGGACCAAGCTCCACCCACCAGAGGACCAGTACTATACCCAGGACCTAACCTCACCCACTATCAGGCTGACACCAGCTTTGAGACAACTTAGGATCATCAGCCAGCCACTCCAGGATCCAGCCCCACTCACCAGCCAGTCTACACCAGCTTTGGGACACCCTCTGACCCTGCAGCCAGCCATGTCAGGAACCTGCCCTGCCCATCAGCAGGCAGACAGAAGATGCAGGACCCCTGGATCCACAAACACAAACCCTAGGACCTGGCTCTGCCAACCAGTGAGCCAGCACCAACCCTGGGCCCTCAGGGGCTCTGAACCAGCTGCTCTGTGACAGAGCTCCACCCACCAGCGGCCAGTAGCTTCCACACAAGGCAGGGTCTGACAACCAACCAGACGGGGGGCAGCCATGCCAACTGGACTTCCCACAGTAGTCAGCCACCTATAACAGAAAGACCCATGCAGCCCACCAAGGGGGTACCCCTAGAACATACAGTTCTGGTGACTAGAGGGGAGTACACCGCTGTGACACATAAGATGTCTCCTACAAAAGGAGAGTTCTCCCAAACTAGAAAATGTAACCACCAACTACATAGAAATAAAAACAGTGAATTAGGCAAAATGAATAAATAGAAGAATATGTTTCTAACGAAGAATATGTTTCTAGCTTTATCTATCTATAATGTTATGTTTCTATCTTCTAAGATAAAACCTTAGAAGAAGAACTAAGTGAAGTAGAGATAAGAAATCTACCCAACAAAGAGTTCAAGGTAATAATCATAAAGATGCTCAAAGGCCTCAGGAGAAGAATGAGTGAACACAGGGAGAATTGTACAAAGAGTTAGAAAACATAAAGGACAAGCAGAGCTGAAGAATATAATAACTGAAATTAAAAACACACTAGAAGGAATCAACAGTAGTTTAGATGACAAAGAGGAATGGGTAAGCAAACTAAAGAACAGAATTTCAGTGGAAATCACTGAAACTGAACAGAAAAAAGAAAAAAAGAATACAGTAAGTCCCCTACGTATGAAGCTTCAAGTTGCAAACTTTCAAAGAGGCAAACATGCATTTGCATGTTCAATCATGTAAGTTATTTCACATGCCTGGCATACATTGTCACCTGCGTGCATCCTCTACAAGTGGTTGTGCTTTTGTGTACTTTACTGTACAGTACTGTATAGAATACAGTAGTATAGTATCTTTATTTCAAGGCCAGGATGTCCGGAAGCAAGTGTAAAAGCAGTGGTGATGTAGCTGGTACTACTGTACTTTTCATGGTACTGTACTGTAAGATTAAAAATGTTTCCTTTCTTTTTTGTGTTTGTTTTTTATGTATTATTTGTGTGAAAACTATTATAAACCTATTACAGTACAGTATTATATATATGACTGTGTTAATTGGGTGCCTAGGCTAACTTTGTTGGGCTTACAAATTGGACTTACAAATGTGCTCTCAGGATGGAACTCATCCATATGTAGAGGATTAATGTAAAAAGAAAAGAGACCTCTGAAATTACATCAAACATACTATCATTTGTATTATAGAAGAGAGAGATAAAGGGGCAGAGAAATTATTTGAAGACATACTAGCAGAAAGCTTCCCTATTCTGGGCAAGGAAACAGACATTCTGGACCAAGCAGCACAGAGAGTAACAAACAGGGTCAAGCTAAAGAGGACCATGCCAAGCACATTGTAATTAAGATGGAAAAAATTACAGATAAAGAGAGAACATTAAAAGCAGCAAGGGAAAAGCAACAAGTTACATACAAAGGAACGCCCATAAGGCAATCAGCTGACTTGTCAGCAGAAACTCTGCGGGTCAGAAGGGAATGGCATGATATATTTACAGTGATGAAAGAGGAAAACCTACAACTAAGAATAATCTACCTGGCAAGGCTTTCCTTCAGATTTGAAGGAGAGATCAAAAGTTCTACAGACAACCAAAAGCTAAAAGAGTTCAGCATCATGAATCCAGCTTTACAAGAAATGTTAAAGGGACTTTTCTAAGTAGAAAAGAAAAGGCCACAACTAGGAATATAAAACTTATAAAAGGAAAAATCTCATTGGTAAAGGCAAATATACAGTAAAGGAAGTAAATCAACCACTATAAAGCTAGTAGGAAGGTTAAAAGAAAAAAGTAGTAAAATCGTCTGTATCCACAATAAGTAGTTAAGGGAGAAACAAAACAAAAACATACAAAATATGAGGTTAAAAATAGTAAACGCTGGTTGGGGGGAGTAAAAATGCAGGGTTGTTAAAATATGTTTGAACTTAAGGGATAAGCAACTTGAAATAATCATGTATACATATAGATTGCTATATATAAACCTCATGGTAACCACAAGCCAAAAATCTATAATATATACAACATACAAAAAAGAGAAAGAATCTAAACATAATGTAAAGATGGCTATCAAATCACAAGGGAGCAAAAGAAGAAGAAAAGAACAAAAAAGAACTGTAAAAACAACTCCAAAACAATTAACCAAATGGCAATAATACTTATCAATAATTACTTTAAATATAAATGAACTAAATGCTCCAATCAAAAGACATAGAGTGGCTGAATGGACACAAAAACAAGACTCATATTTATGTTGCCTACAAGAGACTCATTTCAGATCTAAAGACGGAATGGAAAAAGTTATTCCATGCAAATAGAAATGAAAAGAATGCTTGGGTACACAATATTTATATCAGACAAAATCAAATTTAAAAGAAGACTATAACAAAAGACAAAGAAGGACATTACATAATGTTCAAGGGAGCAACCAAGAAGAAGATATAACAATTGTAAACATATGCACCCAACACAGGAGCACCTAAATACATAAAGTAATTATTAACAGACACAAGGAGAGAAATTCACAACAACACAATAATAGTAGGGGACATCAACACTCCACTTACATCAATGGACAGATAATCCAGACAGAAAATCAATAAGGAAACATGGGCTTTAAATGACACATCAGATCGAATGTACTTAATATATATAGAGCATTCCATCCAAAAGCAGCAGAATACATATTCCTTTCAGGTTCACATGGAAAATTCTCCAGGATAGATCTCATGCTAGGTCACAAGACAAGTCTCAGTAAATTTAAGAAGATTGAAATCATATCAAACTTTTTTTCTGACCACAAGGCTATGAGACTAGAAGTCAACTACAAGAAAAAAACTGCAAAACACACAAACATGTGGAGGCTAAACAATATGCTATTAAACAACTATGGATCACTGAAGAAATCAAAAAACATCTGGAGACAAATGAAAAAAAAACACAACAATTCAAAGTCTATGGGATGCACAAAAGCAGTTCTAAGAGGGAAGTTTAGAGCAATAGAAGCCTACCACAGGAAACAAGAAAAATTTCAAATAAACAACCTAACCCTATATCTAAAGGAACTAGAAAAAGAATAACAAACAAACTGAAAGTTACTAGAAAGAAAGAAATAATAAAGAACAGAGAAGAAATAAATAAAATAGAGACAATTTTACTACACAAAAAGCAAAGGAGGGGGCTTCCCTGGTGGCTTAGTTGTTGAGAGTCTGCCTGCCGAGGCAGGGGACACAGGTTCGTGCCCCGGTCCAGGAAGATCCCACATGCCATGGAGTTGCTGGGCCCATGAGCCATGGCCACTGAGCCTGCGCATCCGGAGCCCATGCTCCGCAACAGGAGAGGCCACAACAGTGAGAGGCCCATGTACCACAAAAAAAAAAAAAAAAAGAAAAGGAAAATGAAAGAATGAAACTAAGAGCTGGTCCTCTGAAAAGATAAACAATATTGATAAAACTTTAGCCGGACGCATCAAGACAAAAAGAGGGCCCAAAACAAAATCAGAAATGGAAAAGAAGTTACAACCAACACCACAGAAAAACAGAGGATCATAAAATGTTACTATGAACAATCACACATCAATAAAAATGACAACCAAGAAGAAATGGACAAATTCCTATAAATGTACAATATCCCAAGACCAATCCAGGAAGAGATATAAAATATGAACATCTCAATTACCAGTAATGAAACTGAATCAGTAATATTTTTTAAATCCCCCAAAACAAAAGTCTAGGATCTGATGGCTACACAGGTGCGTTTTACCAAACTTTTAGAGAAGAGTTAACATATATCCTTCTCAAACTATTCCAAAAAATTGCAGAGAATAGAAAGCTTCTGAACTCATTCTACGAGGACAGCATCACCTTATGCCAGAACCAGACAAAGATATCACACACACACACAATTACAGGGCAATGTCACTCATGAACATATAAGTAAAAATCCTCAACAAAATATTAGCACACCAAATTCAACAATACATTAAAAGGATCATATACCATGATCAAGTGGAATTTATCCCAGGAATGCAAGGCTGTTTCAATATCTGCAGTTCAATCAATGTGATATACCACATTTACAAAATTAAGAATAAAAACCATATGATCATCTCAATAGATGCATAAAAAACTTTTGACAAAATTAAACAGCCATTTATGTCAAAAACTTTCAACAAAGTGGGTATAGAGGGAATATACCTCAATATAATTAAGGCCATATATGACAAGCCTATAGCTACCCCCATACTCATCATACTGAAAGCTTTTCCTCTAAGATCAGGAACAGACAAGGATGTCCAGTTTTGCCACTTTTACTCAACATAGTATTGGAAGTCCTAGCCACAGCAATCAGACAAGAAAAAGATAAATAAAAGGAATCCAAATTGGAAGGAAGAAGTAAAACCACCACTGTTTGCAGATGACATCGTACTATACACAGAAAATCCTAAAGATGCCACCAAAAAACTATTAGAATTCATTAATGAATTCAGTAAAGTTGCGGAATAAAAAGTTAATATACAGAAGTATGTTGTATTTCTATACACTAACAATGCTATATCAGAAAGAGAATTAAGGAAACAACCTCATTTACAATCACATCAAAAGGAATAAAACACCTAGGAGTAAATCTAAGGAGGTAAAAGACCTGTATTCAGAAAACTATAAGACACTGATGAATGAAATTGATGACACGAACAGATGGAAGGATATACTGTGCTCATGAATTGGAATAACTAATATTGTTAAAATGACTATTATACTCAAGGCAATCTACAGATTCAATGCAATCCCATCAAAATACCAATGGTATTTTTCACAGACCTATGACAAATAATTCTATAATTTGTATGGAAACACAAAAGACCCCAAATAGCCAAAGCAACCTTAAGAAAGAAGAACAAAGCTGGAGGTATCATGCTCCCTGATTTCAAACTATGCTACAAAGCTACAGTAATCAAAACAGTATGGTACTAGCACAAAAACAGACACATACAACAATGGAACAGAATATAGATCCCAGAAATAAACCTACATTTATATGGGCAATTAATCTATGACAAAGGAGGCAAGATATACAATGGAGAAAAGACAGCCTCTTCAATAAATGGTGTTGGGAAAACTGGATAGTTACATGCAAAAGAATAAAACTGGACTACCTTCTCACACCATGCACAAAAGTAAATTCAAAATGGATTAAAAACTTAAATGTAAAACCTCAAATCATAAAACTTCTAGAAGAAAACATAAGTAGTGTGTTCTTTGACATTGGTCTTAGTAATATTTTGTGGATATGTCTCCTCAAGCAAGGGAAAAATGCAAAAATAAAGAGACCACATCAAACCAGAAAGCTTTTTCACAGTGAAGGAAACTATCAACAAAATGAAAAGGCCACCTACTGAATGGGAGAAGATATTTGCATACAATATATCCAGTAAAGGGTTAATATCCAAAATATACAAATAACTCATATAACTCAACATCAGAGAACCAAGCAATCCAATTTAAAAATGGGCAGAGGATCTGAATAGACATTTTTATAAGGAAAAGATACAGATGGCTAACAGGCACATGAAAAGGTGCTCAACATCACTACAGGAAAATGCAAATGAAAAACACAATGAGATATCACCCTATACCTGTCAAAATGTCTATTATCAGAAAAACATGAAACTAATAAATATTGGCAAGGATATGGAGAAAAGGGAACTCTCGTGCACTGTTGGTGGAGATGTAAATTGGTACAACCACTATGGAAAACAGTATGGAGATTCTTCAAAAAATTAAAAATAGAACTTCCATATGATCCATCAATTCTAGTCCTGAGTATTTATCTGAAGAAAATGAAAACACTAATTAGAAAAGATATAGGCACCCTATGTTCATTGTGGCATTATTTACAATAGCCAAGATATGGACTCAACATAAGTAGCCAACAATAGATGAATTGATAGAGAAATGGTATATATATATATATATATATATATATACACAGAATGGAATAGTACTCAGCCATAAAAAAGAATGAAATCTTGCCATTTGCAACAACATGGATGGACCTAGAGATTATTACGATAAGTGAAATAAGTCAGACAGAGAAAGACAAATACTGTATGATTTCACTTACATGTGGAATCCAAAAAAAAAAATAAATGAACAAACATAACAAAAGAGAAACAAAGTCACAGGTACAGAGAACGAACAGGTGGTTGCCAAAGGGGTGGGGGATGAGACAGATTAAGTACAGACTTCCAGTAGCAAAGTAAATGGGTCATGGCTATGAAATGTACAGTGTGAGGATTATAGTCAATAATTAGGTAACATCTTTTTGTATGGTGATAGATCATACTAGACTGATTGTGGTGGTCATTTCAAAATGTATAGAAATATCAAATCACTATGTTGTATAGCAGGAACTAGTATTCTGTTGTAGGTCAATTATACTTCAAAACCAACCAATGAACCAAACAAACAAAAGCACTCATAGAAAAAGAGACCAGATTTGTATATTTTTCTATCTCTTTAATGTTGTATCTATATGAGATGATGGATATTCACTAAATTTATTGTGGTAATTATTTCATGATATATATAAGCAAAACCATTATGACATACACCTTAAATTTATATAGTGCTGTATGTCAATTATATCTCAATAAAACTGGAAGAAAAAACATTCTCCTTTATTTCTAGTTCACTAAGTATCTTTCATTATTTTACCTTAAAATTTTAATTAAAATAGGACACACAAACTGAAAAGTACACTGGGGTAACCTGCTAATGCTTCCTAAGGATATGTCCACATCCAAACACCTAGAACCTCTGAAAGTCATCTTATTTGGAAAAAGTGTCTTTGCATATATGATTAAATTTTATGGATTCTGAGATGAGACTATACTGGATCATACAGGCGGGCCTTAAATGCCATCACAAGCATCTTTATAAGAGAGAGGCAGAGAAAGGTTAGAACATACAGAGGAGAAGGTGATGTGAAGATGAAGGCAGAGATTGGACTGATGTAGCCTTAAGTCAAGGAGTGCTGGCAGCCACCAGCACCTGGAAGAGACAAAGAATGGATTCCGTTCTAGTCTCTGGAGGAAGTGAAGACCTGCCAGCATGTTGATTTCAGATTTTTAACCTGTAGAACTGTAAGAATAAATTTATGTAGCAGCCCCCGGCAATGAATACATGTACAGACCGATGTGTGCTATTCAATGGATTATCAAAAAAGCTAATATTTGTAACTACCATCTAATTCAAGAAAGATGGCTAACATCCTATAAATGTCCTCTTATTCTTCTTACAACTTTTTCCATCCCCCCTAAATGTAACCACTACACTGATTTCTACAACCATAGTTTATTTATGCCTGTTTTGAACTTTAAATAATTCACACTTATCTGTTGTACGTTTTTTTCCTCCTTAGTATTATATTGTAAGCTTTATCCATGTTGCTGTGATTAACTACAGTTTGTTCATTTTCATTACAGAATATTATTCTATTGCATGGCTAGACCATAATTTATTTATCCATTGTACTATGGAGGGGGCATTTGGGTTGTTTCCAACTTTAGGTCATCATAAACAATGCTGCTATGAACAGCACTGTTCATATGTACACATCTTTCTTGCTTTCTTCCTTCTTTTCTTCCTATTTATTCTCAGGTGTAAGTGCTGGGTTATAGGGTTTGCATATGTTCAACTTTAGTAGATAATGCCAAACAATGCTGTTGTACTGATTTACATTCCCTCCAGCAGTGTGTGAGGGTTCCTGATGCTTCATATCCTCCTCAGGATTTGGTATTCTTAGTCTTTTACTTTCAGGCTTATTTTCCCCATTTTAAACTTTAGCTATTCTGCTGGGAGTGTAAATGCATCTCATATACATTTAAAAATATATACAAACTTTTATATTAAGAAATGAAAAACAAAATAGCAAAAATTTGTAAGTGTACAACTCAATGAAGTGAAAGTCTCTATGATACTGCCATCCAAACCAAGAACATTACCAGCATCCCAGAAGTCTTCCTCATATTGGCTGCTATTACACTTTCTCTGTTCTTCAAAGGTAACCAATAACAATTTCTACTCTATGAATAATTTTTCTTGCTTTTGAACTTTATATTAATGAGATAACAGAATGTATAATTTTTTATGTTCATTGACAGGGCCTAAAAGAAGTGACACACCAGCAAAAGTGCTCAGATCTTAGGTTCTAAATACCACTTTCCAATAAAAAGAACCAAAGCTCCTTGGAGAAATGGCTGATTTCAGGGCTTGAACAGGAAAATTAATCTGAATGATCTTGTGTCAGAAAGTAAGAAAGTCAAAGCGACACAACACTTAATGGTCAGAGTTGGAACAATTTGAGCAACAAAATAAATAATTACAGCATTATATTATAACCCAAAGAATAAAATGAATGTCCATGAATTCATGCTAATATCAATAAATGTTGGAGAGGGGACAAACCTTTCTTAGAGAAGAAATTCAATTAATAAATGTAGAAAGAATGAAAGAAAATGAAAGAAAATCCCCATTAGAATACCATGGTAATAATGGCCACAGACAAATTCCATTGACGAATTCTAAAATTAGTGGATGAAAATTTTAAAGAGGAACAGGATATTTGCATAGCCTCCAGTAACTTTCCTGAAAATATTTTTTAATTACTCTAGTGGTTTTATCATATTTTCCATAAATTCCTTGATTTTCCTGTTTCCATGAGGTGAAATTAATCCCTCTCCCCTTGAGTGTAGGCTGGATTTAAGGACTCACTTCTAATGAACAGAGAATAGAAAGAGAAAATTAATAACTTTACAGTGGAGAAACCTGCAGACACTACCATAATCAAATGATCAATGTTAACATCACCAGTGATGCCACGTTGATAGCATGTACTCCCTGATATGATACAATGAAAGGTCCTTTCCTTCTGTGATGTTCTTCTCAAAGATCCATTACTTCAGTCTAATAATGAGAAAACACCAGACAAATCCAAACTGACGGACATTCTACAAAATATCTGATGAGTACTCTTCAAAAGTGCTTAGGTCACGAGAGACACGGAAAGACTGAGACACGACCACAGATTAGAGAAGATTAAGGAGACGTGATCACTAAAGGAAACCTGGTATCCTGGATGGGAACTTGGAACAGAAAAATGCCATTAACAGAAAATCTGAATAATGTCTGTAGTTTAATTTATAGTATTATTGATCAATTCTTAGTGTTGATGGGTGTCCCATAGTTATATAGGAAAAGCTGAGTAAAGGATATGAGAACTCTCTGTAATATCTTTGCAACTCTCTAATCCTAAAATGATATAAAAAATAAAAAGCTAAAAACAAGAATCTGAATTGTGTAAAAAATAAACTAGAAACAAAAATCCTTCAACTGGTGGGTGGATAAACCATGGAACATCCATACAGTGGAAGACTCCTCGGTAATACAAAGGAATGAACTATTGACACACACAACAACATGGGTGAATCTCAAATGCTCAGTAAAAGAAGCCAAAGTCAAAGTCATGTATGATTTAATTTTTATGACATTCTGGAAAAGGCAAAAATGTAGTGATGAAGAACAGAGTAGTGGTTGCTTGTGGTAAGGGCTGGGGGAGGAGTTGACTGCAATGGGGCAGCATAAAGGAATTTTGAGGGGTAGTAGAACTGTTCTGCAGCTAGATTGTGGTGGTGGTTACACAACTCTATTTGTAAAATATAAAACTGTATAACATAAAAAGTCAATTTTTTTACATAAAAGTTAAAATGAAATTTTAAAACAAAAAAATAGTAGTTGCCGAATGTCTTGACATTAATAATTTTATATGTTGCAAATACAGATAGAAATCTACTATACATATAAAGTTATATAGAGAAAATATATACTTCATCAAAATGGAGTCAAATTAAAATAGAAAGCCTAAATAATGTAACAATTTAAAAAATACAATTGACTGTAACAATCTTCTCACAAAGAAAACATCAGACCATGATGGTTTCACCAGGAAAAGACGTTCCAACTATAAATAAATTATTACAGAGTATAGAAAAAGAGAGAAAAAATTCCACTATTTTATAAAATTAATGTAACTTTGACATCAAACTCAACAAGAATAGTATAAGAAAATTATCTCTCATGAAAAATGATGCAAAATTAAATAAATACCAGGATCAAGTTATGTATAAAATTAAAAGTTGATACATCAGGATTGAGTTGGATTTATCCTACAAATTCAATTTGAATTTAACATTAGAAAATTAAGTCAATAATCACACTAAAATATTAATGTATTAAAGGAGAAAAGCAATCCAATCATCTCAATACAGGAGCAAAAAAATGTTTGAAAACATTCAACAATCAGTCATGACTCAAAAAAACCAACAAATTAGCAAACTAGGAATAAAAGGAAACTTCTTTACCTCGATAAAGAATTCTATAAAAAACTATAGCAAACATCTTACTTGGTGGTGTTGAAGTAAATCCCATTACTTCAGAACTTCTGAAGTGTTGAAACCATCACTTTAAAATCAGGAACAAAACAATCACATTCATTATCCTCACTTTTGTTCAATCTCTAGCTAGTGCAGCAAAGCAAATTTATATATATTTGTATATATGTGTATATATGTGTGTGGGGGGGTAGGGTTTGCAAGGGAGAAAACAAAACCTTCATTAATCTCTGGTAATAAAATTGTCTACCTCAAAAATTCAAAGAGATTCCAAATAAATTATTAGTATTAATAAATTATCTAGCAAGTTTGCTAGACACAAAATTAACATATGAAAATATGTTTGCTTTATGTAATTAAACATTAAAAATGTAATTTTTAAAAAGTAATGCATGAAATATATATGTAAGAACAATTTTAACAAAGATGTATAAAACTTTAGAGAGACGTATGAAACAATTCAGCTATATTAAATAAAATATAGATAAATAGAAAGATAGTAAATATTAAGTAGGACAGTGCAGTATTGTTCAGGAACAATTAGTAGAAATTAACAGGGTTCCCGTAACAGACTCAAGCAATATGGAAACTTGAATTATGACATATGTGCCATTGATAGACTTTTCAATAAACTGGCTAGGACAACTGCTTAGAAAAAAGTATAAAATTTAACCTCTACCTAACACTACAAAAAAGTCAATTCAAATTAAATGATAGTCTAGTTTGGCTTCTTTCACTCAGCACAATGAATTCAAGATTTATCCATGCTGTTGATTACATCAAGAGTTTGTTCCTCTTATTGTTGAATAATGAACCATTGTGTGATGAGCTTAGTTATTCTCCAGTTGAAGCATATTTTTGTTGTTTTTATTTCTGTAAATTTTGAATAAAGCTGCTATAAACAGGTTTTTGTGAAAACAAATTTTTTAATTTTTCTTGGATGAATACTAGGAGTTCCATAGCTGGATCTTATGATAACTATGTTTTTAACTTTATAAGAAACTTCTAAAATGTTCTCCAACGTGGCTGTACCATTTTGCATTCTCAGCAGCAAATCTGAGAGTTCTAGTTGCTCTGCCTCTTCATTAGCACTTGTAGTGTTATTTTCTTGAATTTAGCTATTCTAATAAATGAAATCTTATTAAGTAGTGAAATCTCATTGTTTTATTTTGCATTTCCCTAATTACTAATGAGGTTGAGCATCTTTAATGTGCTTATTTGCCTTCCATATATATCTTCCGATGAAACATCCATTCGGTATTTTGTCCATTAAAAAAATTGAGTTGTTTTCTTATTCTCAAGTCTTGGGACTACTTTATATATGCTGGATATAAGCTTTTGGAAAGATATGTATTTTACAAATAAAAAGCTTGACTTTTCATTTTCTTAATACTGTCTTATTTTTTTAAAGAAAAGCGGAGTTTTTTAAAAAGAGTATCTCAGAGATACTGTGAAATATGCACGCATGAAACGAAATGATGCCTGAGATTTTTGTAGATTTCTTGGGATTTTTCTATATAGACATACATGTCATTTGTGATTGAAGATATTTTCTTTTCCTATCTGTAGGCATCTTATTATATTTTTTCTTTTGCATTACTCCACTGGTTTAGGCTTATAATTCAATATTGAAGAGGAAGGGAGAGAGTAGGCATCCTTGCTTGTTCCAGATCTTATACAGAATTCAGTCTTTCATGATTAAATATGAAGTCAGCTGCAGGATTTCTTTTTCCTTCTTTTTTTTTGATAGCTGCCTTTTATCATGTTAGGAAAGTTTTTCTATTCCTAGTTTGCTGAGAGGTTGTTTTTTTTTTTATCATGAATGACTGTTGAACTTTGTCAAATGCATTTTCTGTATTTATTGATATAATCTTGTGCGTTTTCTTTTTCAGTCAGTTAGAGTCGATTTTCAAATGTTGAACCAGATTTTCATTCACTTCGTAAATCTGAATTGGTCATGATGCTTTATCATTTTATAATTATTGCTGTATTTAACTAACTCATATTGGTTTCAGAATTTTTGTGTCAATATTCATGTGGTATATTGATTTGGAGCTTTTTTTTGTTGTCTTTGATTCTGGTATCAGGGTTATGCTGGTTTCATAAAATGAGTCAGGAAGTTTATCCTTCTATTCTATTTTCTGGAAGAGGTTGGATAGAATGGATAATATTTTTACCTTAAGGAATTTGTCCATTTCATCTAAATTATTAAATTTATGGGCAAAGATTGTTCATAGTATTTTCTCATTGCTTTTTAAATGTCTATAAACCTGCAGTGATGTCTCTTACATTTTAGATTTTTGTAATTTGTATTTTCTCTTTTTTCTTGGTCAGTTTGGGTAAAGTTTTATCAGTTGTATTGATCTTTTCAAAGAACTAGCTTTTGGTTTCACCAGTTTTCTGTATTATCTTCCTGTATTGCATTTTATTGATTTCTGCTCTTTATTACTTCCTTCTTTCTACTTACTTTGGGCTTAATTTGCTCTTCATTTTCTAGTTACTTAAAAGCTTAGGTTATTGATTTGAGACTTTTTGTCTAGTATAAGCCTTTACTGCTAGAAATTTACCTGTAAACACTGCTTTAGCTATATCCCAGAAATTTTAATAAGTTGTATTTTCATTTTGTTAAACCTATTTTATAATTTGCCTTGAGAACCCCTTTGATCCATGAGTTATTTATAAGTGTTGTTCATTTTCAAATATTTGGGGATTTTTAAGATAACTCTTTTTGATTTCTAGTTTAATTCCGTTATGGTCATGGAACATATTTTGTTTGATTACAAGTCTTTTAAGTGTATTAAGATTGGTTTTTATGGTCCAGAATATTTTTTTGTAAATGTTTCATGTGCAATTGAAAAGAATGTATATTCTGCTATTGTTGGGAGGAGTATTCTTCTATAAATGTAACTTAGTTTCATTTGGTTGATGGTATTCAGGTCCTCTATGTCCTTGCTGATATTCTGTCTTCTTTTTATTGTTTATTGAGAGAGGAGTATTGAAATCTCCCACAGTAATTTTGGATTTGCTCTTCCTCCTTCCAGTTCTATAAGCTTTTCATTTGTGTATTTGGAAGCTCTTGTATTAGTTTTCTATTGTTATGCAACAAATTACCACAAAATTAACAGCTTAAAATAACACTCATTTATTGTTTCCCTGTTTCTGTGGGTCAGGAGTCCAGGCACAGTTTAGGTGTGTCTTCTGTTCATGGTCCCATAAGGCTGAAATCAACATGTTAGCCAAGTCATTGTTGGCACCTGAGACTCAAGGTCCTCTTCCAAGGTCACTTAGGTTATTGGCATAATTTAATTCCTCAATTTTGTATATCTGAGGTCCCAGTTTTCATGCTGGCAACTGACTGGGCATTACTCTCAACTTCTAGAAGCTCCTACAGTTCCTTCCATGTAGCACTTTCACAGATCCTCTTGTAATACGGTAGCATACCTCTTTCAAAGCCAGCACGCAAATTTCTTTCTTCATGAAGAGACCAATTACCCCTTTAACGAGTTTTTCCTGACTAAATTAGACCCACAAAGGAAAATCTTCCTTTGATTAACTTAAAGTCAAAACTGACTTGGGGGGCTTCCCTGGTGGTGCAGTGGTTGGGAGTCCGCTGGCTGATGCAGGGGACACGGGTTCGTGCCCTGGTCTGGGAAGATTCCCTCACGTCGCGGAGTGGCTGGGCCTGTGAGCCATGGCTGCTGAGCCTGCGCGTCTGGAGCCTGTGCTCTGCAACGGGAGAGGCCACAACAGTGCGAGGCCCCCGTACCGCAAAAAACAAAAAACAACAAAAAAAACTGACTTGGGAACCCTAATTACATCTGCCAAATCCGTTCATCTTTGCCAGGCAGTATAACGTAATTCCACGAGTGATATCATAATGTAGTTGCAGGTCCTGCCCATACTTTGAAGGAAGGGATTATACAGTTGTGTACACCAGATTGGGGATGCCAGGGAGGGTCATCCTGGAATTCTGCCCACCACTACCTTGGTGGTAGGTATGTGCAAATTTAGAACTGTTATGTCTTCTTGGTGAATTGACCCTTTTAACACTATCTAATGTTCCACTCTACCTCTGGTAATTTTCTTTGCCCTGAAATCTTTGTCTGGTATTAATATAGCCACCACAGATTTCTTTTGATTAGTGATTGCATGGTATATCATTTCCATGCTTTTAACTTACCTGTATCATTAAATTTAAAGTAAATACATTAAATATAGCCAACCTGACAATTTTGTTTTTCACTTAGTATGTTTATTTACATTTAATGTGATTATTGGTATAATTAGATTCACCATTTTATTGTTTGCTTTCTGTTTTTCTCCTTTGTTTTTTGTTTCTCTTTCTACTTTCATGCCTCCTGTTGGATTACTTTACTTTTTACTTCCATTTAAATTTATCTATTGGATTTTTATCTATCTTTTCCATTATGTTTTTAGTAGCCTATCTAGGGATTATAGCATATATATGTTATATAACGTATATATATATATATCTTACCCCTTACAGCCTTCTTAAAGTTATAATTTTTCAATTTCAAATAAAATGGAAAAGCATCACAATCATTTATGTCTCTACTTTCTACTCCTTATGTTATAGTTGCTATACGTTTTCATCTACATACACTGAAAACCCCACCAGCAAACATTATAGCTTTTGCTTTTGTCATTCATATTAAAAAAAGAGGAGAAAATATAGTCTACTTTATTTACCCTGATATTTATCATTTCTGTTTTTCTTTCATTCTTGAAGTTCCAAGTTTCTTCTTTTACCATTTTCCTTCAGCTTGAGGAACTTTCTGTAGTATTTCTTTTAGAGAAAATCTGTTGGAAAATAATTCTTAGTTTTCCTTCCTCTAGAATGTCTTTATTCTTGAGTATTTTCTCTTGGTATAGAAGTTGATGTAAAACTGTTGACAGTCTTTTTCCAACAATTTAGTGATGTTTTCCTACTGTCATCTAGCTTCCATGCTTTCTGATTGAGAAATCTTGTTCCCTTACAAGTAATGTGTTGTTTTTCTTTGGCCGCTTTCATGATATTTTCTCTTCAGTCTTCAGCAGTTTTATTAAGATATTTCTGAGCATTGTTTTAAGTTTATTATGTTTAGAATTTGGTGAGTTTCTTCAATCTGAAAATTTATGTCTTTTACCAAACTTGGGAAGTTTTCAGCTATTCTTTTCCTACACCAATTCATGTTTTCTCTCTTCCAGGACTCCAATGACACAAATTTTAGACATTCTGTCATTCTCCCACAAGTCCCTAAAACTCTGTAAATTTTTTTCAATCTTTTTTCTCTATGTTCCCCAGAGTGGATAATTTTTATTTTACTATTTTTCAAGTCCAGTGACCTTTTCTTTTGTCATCTCCTTTCTGCCATTTAAGATATCCATGGAAGTTTTTATTTCAGTGTCATATTTTCAGTTAAGATTTTTCAAATATTTATTCTATTTCTATCTCTATGTCTATAAGTTTTATATTTCCATTTACTTCAAGAGTGTACAGATTTACCTCATGGTACTTTAAAGTCTATCTGATACTTCCAACATTTGAGGAATCTCAGAGTTTGTGTCTGTTGACTGGTTTTTCCATTGAGAATTGGTCGTATATTCTGTTTGTAAACTTTTTATGTCAAATAATTTTGAATGTTGTTATGCACACTGTAAATGTGTTGTGAGATTCTAAACCCCATTAAAATCCTCAGGAGAATGTTGATTGTTTTGATTAACAGAAAATCTAGCCATGTAGGTTTGACTGCAAGTTCTTCATCACTTTCTGTGGGTGTTGGTTCCAATGTGAATTCAGTTTTTTAAACTCTTTGTTGCAATGTTTGGGTCTTTCACTCAGGGGTTAGTCTGGGACGTGGTGCAGTTTATGCGACAACAAGAGTTCTCAAAACATTTGCTATGCTTCTTTTGTGTCTGTTCCACTCATGTAACCAACTCATAGGGTTAAGTCAGGGACTTGTATCAGTTCATACACAGAATTATGGGACCTGTTTCTCTAGCTCTCTCTTCTCATGGATTTTCCTTCACTTTCTAGGCCCCATTTCTCTGAAAAGAAAAAGACTTTCTCCCACAGCTTTAGGCTCCTCCCACTGTCATATAATTCTATGAGATTTGGGCTGCCATCAGGGAAAAGCAGTGAATTAGAAGGAAAAACAAACTAACAGGATGCCCCCCCACAATCATCTTACCACAGGAGTCCCTTGCATGGATGCTCTGACTAGAGGGACATATTCTCTCAAAGGGCTTTAGGTGTCTGTGCCATCCCTTTTGGTATGGCAGTGCAACTCACTGTCTGGGGTTCACCTGTTGGCTGAACTAGAAAAGGAAAAGAGACAAAAAAAAAAAAAGAAGTGGGATTTCCTTGATTCCCTCTCTGGGAGGCCATCTGCCACATCAGAAGGACATTCAAGTAACATTTTGCAATAGGGTTCCGGGAAGATGGCGGAAGAGTAAGATGCGGAGATCACCTTCCTCCCCACAGATACACCAGAAATACATCTACACGTGGAACAACTCCTACAGAACACCTACTGAATGCTGGCAGAAGACCTCAGACCTCCCAAAACGCAAGAAACTCCTCCACGTACCTTGGTAGGGCAAAAGAAAAAAGAAAAAACAGAGACCAAAGAATAGGGACGGGACCTGTACCGGTGGGACGGAGCTGTGAAGGAGGAAAGGTTTCCACACACTAGGAAGCCCCTTCACGGGCGGAGACTGTGGGTGGCGGAGGGGGAAAGCTTCGGGGCCGCGGAGAAGAGCACAGCAACAGGAGTGCGCAGACAAAGCGGAGAGATTCCCACACAGAGGATCAGGGCCGAAGAGCGCTCACCAGCCCAAGAGGCTTGTCTGTTCACCCGCTGGGGTGGGCGGGGCTGAGACCTGAGGCTTGGGCTTCGGTCGGATCCCAGGGAGAGGACTGGGGTTGGCAGCGTGAAAACAGCTTGCAGGGGGTTAGTTCACCACGGCTAGCAGGGAGGGAGTCAGGGGAAAAGCCTGGACCTGCCGAAGAAGCAAGAGACTTTTTCTTCCCTCTTTGTTTCCTGGTGCGCGAGGAGAGGGGATTAAGAGCACTGCTTAAAGGAGCTCCAAAAAAAAAAAAAAGAGCTCCAGAGACGGGCACGAGCCGCGGCTAACAGCGCGGACCCCAAAGACTTGCATGAGATACTAAGGCTGCTGCTGCCGCCACTAAGAAGCCTGTGTGTGAGCACAGGTCACTGTCCACACCCCCCTTCCGGGAAGCCTGTGCAGCCCACCACTGCCAGGGTCCTGGGATCCAAGGACAACTTCCCCGGAAGAACGCACGGCACGCTTCAGGCTGGTGCAACGTCACGCCGGCTTCTGCCACCGCAGGCTCGCCCCGCATCCTTGCCCCTCCCACCCCTGGCCTGAGTGAGCCAGAGTCCCCGAATCAGCGGCTCCTTCAACCCCGTCCTGTCTGAGCGAAGAAGAGACGCCCTCTGGCGACCTACACGCAGAGGCATGGCCAAATCCAAAGCCGAGCCCCGGGAGCTGTGCGAACAAAGAAGAGAAAGGGAAATCGCTCCCAGCAGCCTCAGAAGCAGCGGATTAAAGCTCCACAATCAACTTGATGTACCCTGCATCTGTGGAATACATGAATAGACAACGGATCATCCCAAATTGAGGAGGTGGACTTTGAGAGCAAGATTTATGAATTTTTCCCCTTTTCCTCTTTTTGTGAGTGTGTATGTGTATGCTTCTGTGTGATATTTTGTCTGTATAGCTTTGCTTTCACCATTTGTCCTAGGGTTCTATCCATCCGTTTTTTGTTTTTTCTTTAAAAAAATTTTTTTTCTTAATAATTATTTTTTATTTTAATAACTTTATTTTCTTTTATCCTCTTTCTTTCCTTCTACTTTTTCTCCCTTTTATTCTGAGCTGTGTGGATAAAAGGCTCTTGGTGCTGCAGCCAGCAATCAGTGCTGTGCCTCTGAGGTGGGAGAGCCAACTTCAGGACACTGGTCTACAAGAGACCTCCCAGCTCCACATAATATCAAACGGCAAAAATCTCCCAGAGATCTCCATCTCAACACCAGCACCCAGCTTCACTCAATGACCAGCAAGCTACAGTGCTGGACATCCTATGCCAAGCAACTAGCAAGACAGGAACACAACCCCACCCATTAGCAGAGGCTGCCTAAAATTATGATAAGTCCACAGACACCCCAAAACACACCACCAGACATGGACCTGCCCACCAGAAAGACAAGATCCAGCCTCCTCCACCAGAACACAGGCAATAGTCCCCGTCACCAGGAAGCCTAAACAACCCACTGAACCAAACTTAGCCACTGCGGACAGACATAAAAAACAACGGGAACTACGAACCTGCAGCCTGCAAAAAGGAGACCCCAAACACAGTAAGATAAGCAAAATGAGAAGACAAAAAACACACAGCACATGACGGAGCAAGATAAAAACCGACCAGACCTAACAAATGAAGAGGAAATAGGCAGTCTACCTGAAAAAGAATTCAGAATAATGATAGTAAAGATGATCCAAAATCTTGGAAACAGAATAGACAAAATGCAAGAAACATTTAACAAGGACCTCGAAGAAGTAAGATGAAATAAGAACTGATGAACAACACAATAAATGAAATGAAAAATACTCTAGATGGGATCAATAGCAGAATAACTGAGGCAGAAGAACGGATAAGTGACCTGGAAGATAAAATGGAAAATACTGCAGAGCAGAATAAAGAAAAAAGAATGAAAAGAACTGAGGACAGTCTCAGAGACCTCTGGGACAACATTAAATGCACCAACATTCGAATTACAGGGGTTCCAGAAGAAGAAGAGAATGAGAAAGGGACTGAGAAAATATTTGAAGAGATTATAGTTGAAAACTTCCCTAATATGGGAAAGGAAATAGTTAATCAAGTCCAGGATGCACAGAGAGTCCCATACAGGACAAATCCAAGGAGAAATATGCCAAGACACGTATGAATCAAACTGTCAAAAATTAAATACAGAGAAAACATATTAAAAGCAGCAAGGGAAAAACAACCAATAACACACAAGGGAATCCCCATGACGTTAACAGCTGATCTTTCAGCAGAAACTCTGCAAGCCAGAAGGGACTGGCAGGACATATTTAAAGTGATGAAGGAGAAAAACCTGCAACCAAGACTACTCTAGCCAGCAAGGATCTCATCCAGATTTGATGGAGAAATTAAAAACAGACAAGCAAAAGCTCACAGAGTTCAATACCACCAAACCAGCTTTACAACAAATGCTAAAGGAACTTCTCTAGGCAAGAAACACAAGAGAAGGAAAAGACCTACAATAATGAACTGAAAACAATTAAGAAAATGGGAATAGGAACATACATCCCGATAATTACCTTAAATGTAAATGGACTAAATGCTCCCACCAAAAGACACAGATTGGTTGAATGGATACAAAAACAAGACCTATATATATGGTGTCTACAAAAGACCCACTTCAGACCTAGAGACACATACAGACTGAAAGTAAGGGGATGGAAAAAGATATTCCATGCAAATGGAAACCAAAAGAAAGCTGGAGTAGCAATTCTCATATCAGACAAAATAGACTTTAAAATAAAGACAATTAGAAGAGACAAAGAAGGACACTACATAATGATCAAGGGATCAATCCAAGAAGAAGATATAACAATTGTAAATATTTATGCACCCAACATAGGAGCACCTCAATACATAAGGTAAAAACTAACAGGCATAAAAAGGGAAATCGACAGTAACACATTCATAGTAGGGGACTTTAACACCCCACTTTCACCAATGGACAGATAATCCAAAATGAAAATAAATAAGGAAACACAAGCTTTAAATGATACATTAAACAAGATGGACTTAACTGATATTTTTAGAACATTCCATTCAAAAAAAACAGAATACACATTTTTCTCAAGTGCTAATGGAACATTCTCCAGGATAGATCATATCTTGGGTCACAAGTCAAGCCTTGGTAAGTTTAAGAAAATTGAAATTGTTTCAAGTAACTTTTCCAACCACAAAGCTATGAGATTAGATATCAATTAGAGGAAAAGATCTGTAAAAAATACAAACCCATGGAGGCTAAACAATACACTACTTAATAACGAAGTGATCACTGAAGAAATCAAAGAGGAAATCAAAAAATACCTAGAAACAAATGACAATGGAGACATGACGACCCAAAATCTATGGGATGCAGCAAAAGCAGTTCTAAGAGGGAAGTTTATAGCAATACAAGCCCACCTTAGGAAACAGGAAACAACTCAAATAAACAACCTAACCTTGCACCTAAAGCAATTAGAGAAAGAAGAACAAAAAAACCCCAGAGTTAGCAGAAGGAAAGAAATCATAAAAATCAGATCAGAAATAAATGAAAAAGAAATGAAGGAAATGATAGCAAAGGTCAATAAAACTAAAGGCTGGTTCTTTGAGAAGATAAACAAAATTGATAAGCCATTAGCCAGACTCATCAAGAAAAAATTGGAGAAGACTCAAATCAATAGAATTAGAAATGAGAAAAAAGAAGTAACAACTGACAATGCAGAAATACAAAAGATCATGAGAGATTATTACAAGCAACTCTGTGCCAATAAAATGGACAACCTGGAAGAAATGGACAAATTCTGAGAAATGCACAGCTTGCCAAGACTGAATCAGGAAGAAATAAAAAAATGAACAGACCAATCACAAGCACTGAAATTGAAACTGTGATTAAAAGTTTTCCAACAAGTAAAAGCCCAGGACCAGATGGCTTCACAGGCGAATTCTATCAAACATTTAGAGAAGAGCTAACACCTATCCTTCTCAAACTCCTCCAAAATACAGCAGAGGGAGGAACACTCCCAAACTCATTCTACGAGGCCACCGTCACCTTGATACCAAAACCAGACAAGCATGTCACAAAGAAAGAAAACTACAGGCCAATATCACTGATGAACATAGATGCATAAATCCTCAACAAAATACTAGCAAACAGAATCCAACAGCACATTAAACGGATCATACACCATGATCAAGTGGGGTTTATTCTAGGAATGCAAGGATTCTTCAATATACGCAAATCAATCAGTGTGATAAACCATATTAACAAACTGAAGGAGAAAAACCACATGATCATCTCAATAGATGCAGAGAAAGCTTTCGACAAAATTCAACACTGATTTATGATAAAAACCCTGCAGAAAGTAGGCATAGAGGGAACTTTCCTCAACATAATAAAGGCCATATATGACAAACCCACAGCCAACATCATCCTCAATGGTAAAAAACTGAAAGCATTTCCACTAAGATCAGGAACAAGACAAGGTTGCCCACTCTCACCACTCTTATTCAACATAATTTTGGAAGTGTTAGCCACGGCAATCAGACAAGAAAAGGAAATAAAAGGAATCCAAATCGGAAAAGAAGAAGTAAAGCCGTCACTCTTTGGAGATGACATGACACTATACATAGAGAATCCTAAAGATGCTACAAGAAAACTACTAGAGCTAATCAATGAATTTGGTAAAGTAGCAGGATACAAAATTAATGCACAGAAATCTCTGGCATTGGACTTCCGGGAATATGGCGGAAGAGTAAGACGCGGAGATCACCTTCCTCCCCACAGATACACCAGAAATACATCTACGCGTGGAACAACTCCTACGGAGCACCTACTGAATGCTGGCAGAAGACCTCAGACCTCGCAAAAGGCAAGGAACCCCCCACGTACCTGGTTAGGGCAAAAGAAAAAACTAAACAGAGACAAAAGGATAGGGACGGGACCTGCACCAGTGGGAGGGAGCTGTGAAGGAGGAAAAGTGTCCACACACTAGGAAGCCCCTTCGCGGGCGGAGACTTCGGGTGGCTGAGTGGGGGAGCTTGGGAGCCGCGGAAGACAGCGCAGCAACAGGGTGCGGTGGACAAAGCAGAGAGATTCCAGCCCAGAGGATCGGGCCGACCAGCACTCACCAGCCGAGAGGCTTGTCTCCTCGCCCGCCGGGGCGGGCGGGGCTGGGAGCTGAGGCTCCGGCTTCTGTCGGAGCGCCGGGAGAGGACTGAGGTTGGCGGCGTGAATACAGCCTGCAGGGCGTTAGTGCACCGCGGCTAGCTGGGAGGGAGTCCGGGGAAAAGTCTGGACCTGCCGAAGAGGCAAGAGACTTTTTCTTCCCTCTTTGTTTCCTGGTGCACGAGGAGAGGGGATTAACAGCGCTGCTTAAGAGAGCTCCAGAGACGGGAGCGAGCCGCGGCTAAAAGTGCGGACCCCAGAGACAGACATGAGATGCTAAGGCCGCTGCTGCCGCCACCAAGAAGCCTGTGTGCGAACACAGGTCACTATCCACACCCCCTTCCGGGGAGCCTGTGCAGCCCGCCAGTGCCAGGGTCCCGGGATCCAGGGACAACTCCCCCGGGAGAACGCACGGCGCGCCTCAGGCTAGCAACGTCACACCGGCCTCTGGCGCCGCAGGCCCGCCCCACACTCCGTGACCCTCCCTACCCCCCGGCCTGAGTGAGCCAGAGCCTCCGAATCAGCGGCTCCTTTAACCCCGTCCTGTCTGAGCAAAGAAGAGACGCCCTCCGGAGACCTACACGCACAGGCGGGGCCAAATCCAAAGCTGAGCCCCTGGGAACTGTGAGAACAAAGAAGAGAAAGGGAAATCTCTCCCAGCAGCCTCAGAAGCAGTGGATTAAAGCTCCACAATCAACTTGATGTACCCTGCATCTGTGGAATACATGAATAGACAACGAATCATCCCAAATTAAGGAGCCTTGTGGATGAAAGGCTCTTGGTGCTGCAGCCAGGAGTCAGTGCTGTGCCTCTGAGGTGGGAGAGCCAACTTCAGGGCACTGGTCCACAAGAGGCCTCCCAGCTGCACATAATATCAAACAGTGAAAATCTCCCAGAGATCTCCATCTCAACTCCAGCACCCAGCTTCACTCAACGACCAGCAAGCTACAGTGCTGGACATCCTATGCCAAACAACTAGCAAGACAGGAACACAACGCCACCCATTAGCAGAGAGGCTGCCCAAAATCATAATAAATCTACAGACACCCCAAAACACCAGACGTGGACCTGCCCACCAGAAAGACAAGATCCAGCCTCATCCACCAGAACACACGCACTAGTACCCTCCACCAGGAAGCCTACACAACCCACTGAACCAACCTTAGCCACTGGGGACAGACACAAAAAACAAGAGGAACTATGAACCTTCAGCCTGCAAAAAGGAGACCCCAAACACAGTAAGATAAGCAAAATGAAAAGACAGAAAAACACACAGCAGATGAAGGAGCAAGATAAAAATGCACCAGACCTAACAAATGAAGAGGAAATAGGCAGTCTACCTGAAAAAGAATTCAGAATAATGATAGTAAAGATGATACAAAATCTTGGAAATAGAATAGACAAAATGCAAGAATCGGTTAACAAGGACCTAGAAGAAGTAAAGATGAAACAAACAATGATGAACAATACAATAAATGAAATGAAAAATACTCTAGATGGGATCAATAGCAGAATAACTGAGGCAGAAGAACGGATAAGTGACCTGGAAGATAAAATAGTGGAAATAACTACTGCAGAGCAGAATAAAGAAAAAAGAATGAAAAGAACTGAGGACAGTCTCAGAGACCTCTGGGACAACATTAAATGCACCAACATTCGAATTATAGGGGTTCCAGAAGAAGAAGAGAAAAAGAAAGGGACTGAGAAAATATTTGAAGAGATTATAGTTGAAAACCTAATATGGGAAAGGAAATAGTTAATCAAGTCCAGGAAGCACAGAGAGTCCCATACAGGACAAATCCAAGGAGAAATATGCCAAGACACATATTAATCAAACTGTCAAAAATTAAATACAAAGAAAACATATTAAAAGCAGCAAGGGAAAAACAACCAATAACACACAAGGGAATCCCCATAAGGTTAACAGCTGATCTTTCAGCAGAAACTCTGCAAGCCAGAAGGAAGTGGCAGGACATATTGAAAGTGTTGAAGGAGAAAAACCTGCAACCAAGATTACTCTAGCCAGCAAGGATCTCATTCAGATTTGATGGAGAAATTAAAACCTTCAACGACAAGCAAAAGCTGAGAGAGTTCAGCACCACCAAACCAGCTCTACAACAAATGCTAAAGGAACTTCTCTAGGCAAAAAACACAAAAGAAGGAAAAGACCTACAATAACAAACCCAGAACAATTAAGAAAATGGGAATGGAAACACACATCTCGATAATTACCTTAAATGTAAATGGACTAAATGCTCCCACCAAAAGACACAGATTGGCTGAATGGATACAAAAACAAGATGCATATATTTGCTGTCTACAAGAGACGCACTTCAGACCTAGAGACACATACAGACTGAAAGTAAGGGGATGGAAAAAGGTATTTCATGCAAATGGAAACCAAAAGAAAAGCTGGAGTAGCAATTCTCATATCAGACAAAATAGACTTTAAAACAAAGACTATTAGAAGAGACAAAGAAGGACACTACATAATGATCAAGGGATCAACCCAAGAAGAAGATATAACAATTGTAAATATTTATGCACCCAACATAGGAGCACCTCAATACATAAGGCAAATACTGACAGCCATAAAAGGGGAAATCGACAGTAACACATTCATAGTAGGGGACTTTAACACCCCACTTTCACCCATGGACAGATCATCCAAAATGAAAATAAATAAGGAAACACAAGCTTTAAATGATACATTATACGAGATGGACTCAATTGATATTTATAGGACATTCCATCCAAAAACAACAGAATACACATTTTTCTCAAGTGCTCATGGAACATTCTCCAGGAAGATCGTATCTTGGGTCACAAATCAAGCCTTGGTAAATTTAAGAAAATTGAAATTGTATGAAGTATCTTTTCCGACCACAACGCTATGAGACTCGATATCAATTACAGGAAAAGATCTGTAAAAAATACAAACCCATGGAGGCTAAACAATACACTACTTAATAACAAAGTGATCACTGAAGAAATCAAAGAGGAAATAAAAACATACCTAGAAATAAATGACAATGGAGACACGACGACTCAAAATCTATGGGATGCAGCAAAAGCAGTTCTAAGAGGGAAGTTTATAGCAATACAATCCTACCTTAAGAAACAGGAAACATCTCGAATAAACAACCTAACCTTGCACCTAAAGCAATTAGAGAAAGAAGAACAAAAAAACCCCAAAGTTAGCAGAAGGAAAGAAATCATAAAAATCAGATCAGAAATAAATGAAAAAGAAATGAAGGAAACGATAGCAAAGATCAATAAAACTAAAAGGTGGTTCTTTGAAAGGATAAACAAAATTGATAAACCATTAGCCAGACTCATCAAGAAAAAATTGGAGAAGACTCAAATCAATAGAATTAGAAATGAGAAAAAAGAAGTAACAACTGACAATGCAGAAATACAAAAGATCATGAGAGATTACTACAAGCAACTCTATGGCAATAAAATGGACAACCTGGAAGAAATGGACACATTCTTAGAAAGGCACAACCTGCCAAGACTGAATCAGGAAGAAATAGAAAATATGAACAGACCAATCACAAGCACTGAAATTGAAACTGTGATTAAAAATCTTCCAACAAGCAAAAGCCCAGGACCAGATGGCTTCACAGGCGAATTCTATCAAACATTTAGAGAAGAGCTATCACCTATCCTTCTCAGACTCTTCCAAAATATAGCAGAGGGAGGAACACTCCCCAACTCATTCTACGAGGCCACCGTCACCCTGATACCAAAAGCAGACAAGGATGTCACAAAGAAAGAAAACTACAGGCCAATATCACTGATGAACATAGATGCAAAGATCCTCAACAAAATACTAGCAAACAGAATTCAACAGCACATTAAACGGATCATACACCATGATCAAGTGGGGTTTATTTCAGGTATGCAAGGATTCTTCAATATATGCAAATCAATCAACGTGATACACCATATTAACAAATTGAAGGAGAAAAACCATATGATCATCTCAATAGATGCAGAGAAAGCTTTTGACAAAATTCAACACCCATTTATGATAAAAAAAACCCTGCAGAAAGTAGGCAGAGAGGGAACTTTCTTCAACATAATAAAGGCCATATATGACAAGCCCACAGCAAACATCATCCTCAATGGTGAAAAACTGAAAGCATTAACACTAAGATCAGGAACAAGACAAGGTTGCGCACTCTCACCACTCTTATTCAACATAGTTTTGGAAGTTTTAGCCACAGCCATCAGAGAAGAAAAGGAAATAAAAGGAATCCAAATCAGAAAAGAAGAAGTAAAGCTGTCACTCTTTGCAGATGACATGATACTATACATAGAGAATCCTAAAGATGCTACCAGAAAACTACTAGAGCTAATCAATGAATTTGGTAAAGTAGCAGGATACAAAATTAATGCACAGAAATCTCTGGCATTCCTATACACTAAGGATGAAAAATCTGAAAGTGAAATCAAGAAAACACTCCCATTTACCACTGCAACAAAAAGAATAAAATATCTAGGAATAAACCTACCTAAGGAGACAAAAGACCTGTATGCAGAAAATTATAAGACACTGATGAAAGAAATTAAAGATGATACAAATAGATGGAGAGATATACCATGTTCTTGGATTGGAAGAATCAACATTGTGAAAATGACTCTACTACCCAAAGCAATCTACAGATTCAATGCAATCCCTATCAAACTACCACCGGTATTTTTCACAGAACTAGAACAAAAAATTTCACAATTTGTATGGAAACACAAAACACCCCGAAAAGCCAAAGCAATCTTGAGAACGAAAAACGGACCTGGAGGAATCAGGCTCCCTGACTTCAGACTATACTACAAAGCTACAGTAATCAAGACAGTATGGTACTGGCACAAAAACAGAAAGATAGATCAATGGAACAGGATAGAAAGCCCAGAGATCAACCCACGCACATATGGCCACCTTATCTTTGATAAAGTATGCAGGCATGTACAGTGGAGAAAGGACAGCCTCTTCAATAAGTGGTGCTGGGAAAACTAGACAGGTGCATGTAAAAGTATGAGATTAGATCACTCCTTAACACCATACACAAAAATAAGCTCAAAATGGATTAAAGACCTAAATATAAAAGGCCAGTAACTATCAAACTCTTAGAGGAAAACATAGGCAGAACACTCTATGACATAAAGCACAGCAAGGTCCTTTTTGACCCACCTCCTAGAGAAATGGAAATAAAAACAAAAATAAACAAATGGGACCTAATGAAACTTCAAAGCTTTTGCACAGCAAAGGAAACCATAAACAAGACCAAAAGACAACCCTCAGAATGGAAGAAAATATTTGCAAATGAAGCAACGACAAAGGATTAATTTCCAAAATTTATAAGCAGCTCATGCAGCTCAATAAGAAAATAACAAACAACCCAATCCAAAAATGGGCAGAAGACCTAAATAGACATTTCTCCAAAGAAGATATACAGAGTGCCAACAAACACATGAACGAATGCTCAACTTCTTTAATCATTAGAGAATTGCAAATCAAAACTACAATGAGATATCATCTCAGACCAGTCAGAATGGCCATCATCAAAAAATCTAGAAACAATAAATGCTGGAGAGGGTGTGGAGAACAGGGAGCACTCTTGCACTGCTGGTGGGAATGTGAATTGGAACAGCCACTATGGAGAACAGTATGGAGGTTCCTTAAGAAACTACAAATAGGACTACCATATGACCCAGCAATCCCACAACTGGGCATATACCCTGAGAAAACCATAATTCAAAAAGAGTCATGTACCAAAATGTTCATTGCAGCTCTATTTACCATAGCCCAGAGATGGAAACAACCTAAGTTTCCATCATCGGATGAATGGATAAAGAAGATGTGGCACATATATACAATGCAATATTACTCAGTCAGTAAAAAAATGAAATTGAGCTATTTGTAATGAGGTGGGTAGACCTAGAGTCTGTCATACAGAGTGAAGTAAGTCAGAAAATGAAATACAAATACCGTATGCTAACACACATATATGTAATTTAAGAAAAAATAATGTCATGAAGAACCTAGGGGTAAGACAGGAATAAAGACACAGACCTACTAGAGAATGGACTTGAGGATATGGGGAGGGGGAAGGGTAAGCTGTGACAAAGCGAGAGAGAGGCATGGACTTATAGATACTACCAAATGTAAAATAGATAGCTAGTGGGAAGCCGCCCCATAGCACAGGGAGATCAGCTTGGTGCTTTGTGACTGCCTGGAGGGGTGGGATAGGGAGGGTGGGAGGGAGGGAGACGCAAGAGGGAAGAGATATGGGAACATATGTATATGTATAACTGATTCACTTTGTTATAAAGCAGAAACTAACAAAAAGTTAAAAAAAAAAGTAACACTTTGCAGCGACTCACATCGTGGGGAACTGCAGTGTCTGGCAACTAAAATCTCTTGTGAACAGCCATAGAATGAATTTGGGAGCAAGTCCTCCAACCCCAGTCAGATCCTGCTTCCCTTAAGATGATGCAGCTCCGTCCAGCATCTTCATTGCAACCCGGTGGGGGACACTGAGTCAGAGTCTCCCAGCTACATGGCTTCCAAACTGCTGATTCACAGAAACTCTGAGATGATAAATGCGTGTTGTTTTAAGCCACTACATTTTGGGAGGTAATTTGTTACACAGCAATAGAGGATTAGAGCATAGTACGCCTAAGGGAGCATTACAAAGAAGAGAGACAAAACCCAGAACTTATATTGTAGCTCTGAGCCTAAGTTATTACTCATGTTTAATAAATGCTTCATGAAAAAAAAGAGAAAAACACTGAGAATTTTCTAATTGAGTAGCTTTAATTTACCACAACTATAAACTCACCTTCTCCAAAGTACCTTATAAAGTTTTATTCCTTGGAAAAAGATACAGAATTCCAGGTTCTCAAAAGTATATTTTGGCTGATGTAAACACTAGTTTGACTTTAACTCTAAAATGCTGTTTTCTATGAAATAAAGAAAAAAGAGGAAGAAGAAATAATGATTTACCTAGAATTTTCTATCTAGTTAGGGAGGAAGATGGGTGGGTGGAGGGGAAGTGGATATGTACAAAAAGCTTAGGCAAATCTTGAATGAGAAGTCTTCAAATTCCTATTAAAACACTAACTACTGGACTTCCCTGGTGGTCCAGTGGTTAAGACTCCGCACTTCCAATGCAGAGGCCACGGGTTCCATCCCTGGTTGGGGAACTAAGATCCCACATGCTGCACAGCCAAAACAACAAAAACAACAACAACAAACCCACTAACTGCACAAAAAATAATCATAAAGGCAGTCTTACTAATTCAAGTAACCCAAAACTTGCACTTTTCCCCCCCTCTGTATTGTTTAGTGATGGCTTTTGTTTATGGAAAATTAGGAATGATTTTATGAGCAAATAACAAATATAATTCAGAAATACAATTCTTTTTACTTTGGTTCAGTACTTAATAATCAACTTTTGATTATAACTACATTTGATTGTACTCACAAGATAATTATCCTTTAATATTAGAAATACTGGAAAGTTTACGTTTTGCTCACAGATTCTGCCCAAAGCACAGCTTACATTAATGACAACTTTTGTGCCTCTTAATGGTAATGAATTATATTACACCTCTGTAAAACACATGTGCCAGTATTTGCTGGCAAAACTAGATAATTAGCAGGGTTTGTCTAACAACTGTATTTTCTTTAATGCAGTACCATTAAATCACAACCACATTTCAGGGTAAAATATTCCTCATGTTTCTCAGCAGCTTTCTGGGAAGGGCTTAGTACTTTTGTAATTCAATATTGGGGTTTTTGAGAAGCATAGAAACAATTATTTGAGAGCACACTCAGTGTACGCATGGTGAGGAAGAACATTCTCCCGGTCTGGCTACTCACTATCACATGAAGGAAAAACACCAATGCATATGCTGAAGTTTACTTGGAAAATAGAAATGACATCATACTTTGCATCACAATTTAAGACATACATAACTTCTTCTTCTTTCTTTTAAGTGAAACTTATTCTCCGAGCATAACAGATTTAGTACAGGTTACTCTAAAATTGCTATCTCTGCAATTTAGAAGTTATGATTGAAATGGAAAAATTTCTGTGCTCAAAGTACCAAATCCTAAATATATTCTTGTATAACACAGAAGGTCATTTACACAAATAGAATTATGTAAAAACTAAACAGGGACCTTGGGAATGAAATCTGTGACTAATGACTAAGAATATGATCTACTATGAATATTGATGAATATTCATGACTTAATTAAAAACAAGCCAAGCTTGGAAATTGTGACATTTGAGCAGTAATACCAATTCTACATTATCCATGAAAAATCAGAGGTAAAAATGAAGAAATTATTGAGGCTGACAGCCCACAAATCTAATTTTCATTGTTTTCTCCATCAAACCTTCCTAAGAGCTAATGACAAGCAGGCCAAATGACTAATTTGATATTCACCATTTTTATTCCCCCTGACTACTCATAGCTGGAAATATTCCCGAGGAGTGAAATGGCCAAAAGGCATCCAGCCAGAAAAGAAGGGGGACACAAGCCAAGGGTTGTGGATTGCTCACAAATTGGTTACTTAACCACCAAATAATATAATTTTCTGGAAATTGATGAACTGTTTCTAGACACTTTTTATTGTGTGTGTACATGTATGTATGTGTATATTTATATATTCCCACTTCCTGCCACATCTACACTAGGCTGAGTAGGACCACAGTTTCATCTTGTACTTCTGAGCTTAAAGGTTCTTTGTGTTGAGAGTTGATGGAGTATTACTATATTTGCTTACATCTACAATACCACTGGCCAGTATTGGCCTATGATTAAGTTTTAGTATGATGCATGTGTCAAAATCTCTATGATGACATAATAGTAAAGAACTTATGTAATACTTTGAATATATGGCCCTTATAGAAGCCATCCTTGACCCTGAAAGACAGGACAAATTCCTTGTTGGCTTGTATGCATGGTAGCTATTACTGGAAGGCCACATAGCTCATCAGCAGTTCTCAAGTCAAGTACTATGAGCTACGCAATGTTTAGGACATGAAGCTGTAAGAGTAAGCATCAAAATTTTAAATTCAGACACATTTTAGGTTTTGATGGGAAATGAACTAAAAAGCAGGTAGTCGGTTCATAAATGGAATAAGCAGGTCATGGCAGGGGGAAATGAGGTGGAATTTTTCCCCACAATGGACCAAATGCTTTGTGTATTTTCAGAGAGTCTACTTAGACCTGAACATCCTGATTATTTCAATTCCAACAGCTCAGTTTCCCTCAATAGAGGCTAATATTGGTTCAGGAATGGGCTACTAAAATGGACACCTTGCTCACATTGTATTTGTTTTTAGTAAGGTTTTATTTGGAAAGATGTTTCACTCAAATGTTTACTTTTAAAATTCCTTAATATGCAGAAGGGAACCACAGGATGCATTTACATTGAAAGTGGTAGCAAGTGATACATTTTACTTTTGTACAGGCTTTTCAGCACATCTGCAGATAATTAGTTAAACATTTGTTCAAATGAGAGAAAGCACACAGTTCCTTTGGCGATGTATTTCACTTGAATTATTAATCTTGTTGAGAGAGTCTGGCAGCAAGAGCATTATACCCAAAACAATTCTTTCATTTTATTTGACTTAAAAAAACCTTGCCAGTGCTCGCAGTAGATCTTTTACTAAAAGGTAATGCTGACAGAGAATTGAGTGAAAGCATACATTTAGAATACTTAATTAAATGATGTCAGTTTGCCACTGGCAGGGAACTGTATTGTTTTCTGCCATAAAAAAACATGTGGTGGGCTTCCCTGATGGAGCAGTGGTTGAGAGTCCAACCTGCCAATGCAGAGGACACGGGTTCGTGCCCCAGTCTGGGAAGATCCCACATGCCGCGGAGCGGCTGGGCCCGTGAGCCATGGCCGCTGAGCCTGCGCGTCTGGAGCCTGTGCTCCGCAACGGGAGAGGTCACAACAGTGAGAGGCCCACGTACCGCAAAAACAAAACAAAACAAAACAACAAAACAAAAAAAAAATGTGGCTATACACAGTAAATATTTCCAAGGATCCAGAGAACTGATTTCACTTCTTCTCACCCAATTCTCAGTAATAACAATCAAGGATTACAATATAGTTTTTGCTATTGAACTTGGCTGAGATCTGTGAGGTCAGACAATGTGCTTTCAATATCTGTGGTACTCTGTATAAGCTCTCTACAAACCAGGGTGTTGTGTTCATAGTAAATGCCTAATTAATGTTTTTATTTTAATAATTTTTGGTCCCTTGAGAGCCATAGAGATGGGATGCTATACCTGGGCTACCAAGTCTCACCTGGTGATGCTCTTACCTCTGCACATTGCACCCAAGTGGTTCAGCTCACACAGTTCGAGTACCTCATTCACTCCAAGTCTATGGCTTCTGATGGGACGGAAATGCACTTTGTCACGTGACTGAGCTGTGAAAACCAACAAATAAAACATGAAACCTGCAGGCAAAGAAATGTACTTCTAAAGGCCTGATAAATGTGCTCACTGCCATGTTATATATAACAGCAAGTTATAATCAATTCCTAATTTAATGGTGAGGAACTTGGTGTCCTTAGATTTGGACTGGACTGAAGTTTAACCTTATTTTGAATGGATGACATGTGTACTGTAAGTAAAATGTGAACTAGATCATCTTTTTGAAAATGGTTATTTAAAAATATTTAATGTTAGTGCTGTTATTAAGCACTAATAAATTGTTTATCCATTGTAGCAGACCCAATCAGGTATCTGTTTAGGCACACTACCTTGATGGTTTGACTTATTCTTCTAGAAGGTAATATACCTGTATTAAAATAAGACATGTAATCCCAACTCCTAGTTTATCCCTCCATCTGTAAAGCTTTAACTCACTACCAAAGTTTAATAAATTCACTAGATTATCTGCCCTTTAGGGAAAAAACCTGAATCTGTGTGTGTGTGTGTGTGTGTGTATGCATGTGTATCGCCTAAGTACTCAACACAGTGCCTGATACATGGCATATAGTTATTAATATTTGGGGAATGAACTAGCGTATTTTGCTCTTATTATTTTGACTTGCAAAGAAATTTTTTTGCTACCAAATTTTACATGGGGATGATGTCTTCATTTTGTTAGGGGGCAATCTATCCCAGAAATAAGAAAGCTCAGATATACCTGATTACTTGTTTAGAAAAACACAGTATTCAACTCTAGAGTGGGGAATAATAACTAGCAGGTATTGCATATGTCAATGTGTCTAGTTCTTTAGCTCCATTTTCTTAAATAATTCTCCCAACGTTCACAATATCTACAAATGGGTATTCTCATACCACGTAACAGATGAAGAAATCAAGACTCAAAAAAGCAAAAGCAATGATAATAAGTGACTCAAAGTCTTTGTGGTTTCAACAAAGAATTCTCTCTCACCAACATTAGTTGTCCATCACATGTTTGCAGGTATACTCCCTATCGTCTGTACCCTGGTACTCAGCCTTAAGCAGCAGCCCCTGTCATGGCTGTTGCCAGACTCATGACAGTGATTAAAAACATCAAAGCAGATCTTGAGTTGCCTCTTAAATGTTCTGTCACTGTTGTTCATATATCACTGCTCAAGACAAGTCATGTGGCCAAGCTGATTTCAAGGAAGCACAGATGTATAATCTTCCCATGGAGAGGGGCACCTTAAAAGGGGGAATGGATATTTTGAACAAGAATACAATCTACCACCATAGTAGCAAAAGCTGATCTGATCACACGCCTGCTAACAGCAAAATAAAAAGATCCCTGTCCAGAAGTGCAAGGGCTGATTACAGCCATGGAGATGAACTATGAGGCAGTTTGAGGCATTTTTGCCTTTTCTTTTCTTTTTAACTTTGCCTCAAGCTTCCTGTCTTCTGCACTTCTGTTATGTAGACTAGGATTTGAATTCCAGCTCATTTATGAGCTGAAACAAGTTATTAGCTTCTCTGATCTTTTTTTTCATCTGTAAAATAGGGATTATCATAATACCTACATTCCAGGATTAGAGATATTGAAAATAATGCACTTTGTATAATGCTTGGTATGCAGAAGGCATTTTAAAGAATGGTACACAATAATGGTACAAGCAACTACTGTCAACCAATCATCAGGAAATGGAATATTCCTCAAGTTTGAAATCTAAGAATGTCACAACAATACGTCCGCAGACCCCTTTAAGAAATGTTGAGTTATTGGTTTGATCAAACTGTGTAGAATGCAGGTAGATAGATGGAATTTTAGAAGAATAAACACAAAATGATAATCAATAGATCTGTGTCTCAGCAACGGTCAACCAAGCCCTCATAGGAACATTGAGTGTTTGTGTAGGTAAAAAAGTCTGAAAAGTACAGGTTCACAAACTTCTGTTTCCTTGAACTTTTCACATATATTTTTAAATATAATTTTAACATTATTTTGGGGAAAAATTAGCCAAAGAGCCCTTTTGCTCTTGCCAGTAAAGTTACACAAAAAATGATAACAACAGCTCAGCATTTATTCCTCAACATATTTCTCTTTAGTTCTTCTCTACTTTAAATCAGAGTCCCAGATTAGATCTGTATAGAGTGATGAATCCACACACTGCTAAGATAATGGGAAATTCTTTAACAGGTTCTCCTCTGCACCCCATGTATCCAGCCACATGCCTGCACGTGTGGCTGTTTGCCTTGTCTAAGTGTTCATATGACACTTATGACACTCCACAGCCATGTCTCATGGAGCCAAAAGTTCAGGAATTTTTTTTATCTGTAAAGTATCAAACAACAAGTTTTGTCAGTTTTTTTTTCTTTTTTCATTGTGTGAGTATGTAGAATTGATGAGTTGGCCAGAAGGTTTTTTGTTTTCAACAAAAATGAACTCAGGAGAAAATTTAACATTCTGTAAGTAAACCCTTCTTTATCTAAAAATATGAATTATCTAGGAGTTTAGAGAAAGGCATGGATTCAGGTATAAGGGAAGGTGGGTAGGGAGAAGAATCTACGGATAACATGTATTTCAGTCACTCTTTGCCTGATATTCTGGCATGGTATTCACAGGACCTCAACTCTACTAAAAAACAAATAAACAAAAGCAGTCTCTATAGATTTTGCTACACCCACATCTTTTTTTTTTTTTTTCCCCATGCTGTGTGGCATGTGGGATGTGGGATCTTAGTTCCCCAACCAGGGATCGAACAGTGGAAGCGCGGAGTCTTAACCACTGGACCACCAGGGAAGTCCCCCTACCTCCTGTTTTCAGCTAAACCTTAGTAGATAAAAAGCCAGAGCACAGGGTATTTATTTCAACCTAGTTTTATGTAATGCCCCAATTCTCCATTTTAATAGCGATATTATAAAGTTATTATATATTATCATTACCTTTCGAATTGCTTTAAATTTTGAGACTTGAAATGAGAAGACTTCAGTTTCCAGTATTGGCAGGCTTGGTTATTTGGACCAACCCTCTTACTGAAAAGAGCTACCAAGCTCAAATAAATTATTGGAAACAATCCTTCTTAAAAAACATGAAGAGCTGACAATACAGGAAGGAAGTACCAACCAAAAACTGAAAGGAAAACAGGACCTTAGAGAGATAAGGAAACCGGGGAGCTGCTTTCCTCCTGAAGGCTTTTGTGACTTTAGCAAATTTGAACTTTCATTTTGAAAGCCTCTTCAGTGAGAGTAATAGAAATTAAATGCCCATGTCTGATTGAAATGGGAATCTAACTGCAGACTCTCTCCAAAATAAGCTGGGACTCCAGCATCACTCAGAGTATCAGAGTAGAAGAGCCCTCACATGCCCTTGCAGCCTGAGATATTACAAAGGAATGAATTTCAAGCCCTGAACATGAAATAAGGGGTCCCAACTGATAGTTTCAAAGCAAAGTCAAATCCTCTCTGGAGAAATAAACTTTCTCTTAAGCCCCAAAATAATCCTTAAATAAATGTTCAAGGACAATGAACAATATACAAAGATTATCAGGCTCAGTAGGAAGTAACTAACATAGCAGGAGTGAAAACAAGCAGAACAGCTTATGTAAACAGCTGCCCTAGCTATTTAAAGGGATCATAAATGGAAGACAGATAAAATGTATTCTTTGTGATTCAAGTAGATATATGACTTCTGGAAGGAAGTCAGGGAGAGGCCACTTTTGATCCAATAAAATGAACGCATTAATTGGAATTCTTAAAAAGCAGACTGGACACATTTCCAGGCAGTGAATCTACTTGCACTGAAAATATCACTATTAAGAAGATACTGGAAATTCAAGTTACCATTGTCAAAGAGTCACTGAGTGACAGGTTGAACTAGATAACCTCTCAGCTTCCTTCCAAGTTGTAACATTATTTCAAGAATCAGATTAAGACCAGGAATTAGGCACAGTGGATGTGAATACACAGCTAATAAGGCAATTGCTTTGCTGTAGTACCTTTTATTACCTAAATATACTATTCAAATATGCTTTTTTTTTTTGTCTGCTGTGGTATCTATAAGCTAGAATTCATTGTCTACAATGTAGTTCAACTATGGAATACTTATTTGGAAATATTTTACTAAACTGAATTCACAATAAAATTCTTGTTTACAGAATTGAAACATATAGATGTTATGAGGTTTAAACTGTTTCCTTTCCAGATATTACTATGTATTATTTCTCTTTATTTAGTCTTGACATTATTTTACAACATAAAAATATATCTTCAGATTAATATTTTAAAAGTCTAAAATATAATTCTACATGTTTAATTGGGAAAGTAGTAATAAAATAATATCCTTTTCCCAAGACAAAAACAAAAAAACCAAGCAGAATCAATAGCAGCAGACCCACAGGAGCTTCAGATGTTAAAAAAACCAGTCACAGACAATAAACAAATTACAATTATTATTGATTATTATCTTTAAAGCAATAAAATGCAAACTTAAAGATATTTGCAGGAACAACAAGCAATACAAAGTGACATAGATTTGAAATTGATCCAAATAGAATTTCTGGAAATGAATATATAATAAAAATTAAGAATTCAGTGACTAGATTGGACACAAAGAATTAGTATACTGGGAGATTGGAAGAAATTATACAGAATGCAGCATAAAGATGGAAAGAAGCAGAAAAGAGAATCTGTGACATGGAGTTGGGAATGAGAAGGTCTAACATAATTAATTCCAGAAGTTCCAGAGAGAGAATAAAGCAAATGTAATATTTGAAGAGACAGTGTCTGAACGTCAGCAGGATGGAGGGCTAGAAGGTGTCAACACTTATCTCACTCACAAAAAAACAAGAATTAATAAACAACTAAAAACTGAAGAAAACAGCTCAGGGAGAATTTTAGACTATAAAGAAGTAGCAACAAAAACCCTGCAGAGCTCAAAAATTAAGGATGGCCACATAAAAAAGTACAGGAAGTGTTTTGCCTGCATTACTCCATGCCCCAGTCTGGAGCTGCTGGACACTAGGAGGAATCCCCTCAGAGGAATTTCACCACGTGGAGAGAAGGAGAGTGGGAGAACCCCAGCAAGCTTCACCACTGTGGATGTTTGCAGGTTTTGCTACAGAGGTCTCCCACAGTCATCATGGATGCTGATCCTAGATAACAGAACAGCCAGGAGTGTCCCCCTGTGCTTCCACTCCCAGAGGCTGGAGCTGTTGCTGAGGTGAGACTTGCCCTCAGGGGCCCCAGTTGCTGCTGTGCTCTGCTCTCATGGTTAAGGTACCATAGCACCTTACCATATACAGGGGTGGAGCTGCCACTGCTCTGTGCCCCCACCCCTGACCCCAGGTTAGGGTTTTGTCCCACCATTACCAACCTCCCCTGCCCTGAGCCATGCCCCCAGGGCCCGAAGTCTGTCTTTGGCTGTCATTATCTGATGGTGTTGCCTCCCCCTTAGTCCCACTCACTGAGTTCCAGGTTGCAGCTCTGAATAGCCAATTCCAGAGGCACTGATACTGCCCTGAGGCCCATCCCCCTATCCTAGGTCAAGACTCTGAACCATCATTTCTGAGACTGATCTGTTGCTGCCCTACATGCTACCTCCTGGGTTCTTCTAGGTCATGGCTCTGACCCAGCAATGTTATGACTAGACTGCTGCTGCCCTGATCCCTGCCCCTAGATGAAGGTCATATCCCTGACCATCAGTGCTGAGACTGTGCTGCCACTGCCCTGAACCCCACTGCCCAGACCCCAGCTCACATCTCCGACCAGTCATTGCCAGGGCTGTGCTTCCACTGCTCTGAGCCCAGTTCCCCAGGTCCCAACACATGGCATTAATAGACCACCAGCAGAGTCATGCTGCTGCTGTGACTGCATCCTGTGACTGCCCCCAGGGGCCAGAGTTGAGACCCTGACCCACCATCCCTAAGCTGTGCTACTATCACACCCTATCTGCTGGGCCTGACTCACTGCTGCACCTTTTCATCTCAGGACCTGTGCCACTGCTGCTCTCCTGCCTCTCTCCACCACCTGTCAGCTGGAGTCACAGCAGTGAGCCCCTGAGACCCAGGTATTATTAGTTCCATGGGATATCTGTGCATCGCCACACCCTAGACACCAGTGCTGCAGTTACAGCAACTGCACCTACGTCCCAGGACCCAGATGCTGTGGTGGTTCCACATGCACCTGATTCTAGGACCCCACTTCTAATACCATTATGAGTGCACTGAGCGTCAGCATGCCAGACTGTGCACCAAGTAGGACCCCCCTCAGCTAGACCTTCCTCCCAAAGGCAAACAACAACAACAAAAATAATAGGAAGACCAACCAGACTTCACTTCTGAAGATCCCAATAACCTTGGCCAAAGAAGACTTCCACAGTCTGGCCAATGTCAACCTCAGCCAATGGAGTGCATGGAGATTGGGCCATTCTGCCTTCCTAGGAACCAGACATGCTGCATCCCACCTGGTTGGCACCTTTACAGCCAACAGATTTACAGATTTTCTAGGTGAAAATCTTTCCCTACTAAAGCCAGTCTGAAATAAGTAGGATGATTTTGCCCTCAAATGCATACACGTCAACACAAACCCATCAGAAACATGAAAAAGGAAGGAAACATGATATACCAAAGGAAGACAATAATATTCCAGTAACCAACCCCAAAGAAATGGAGATAGGCACGTTATCTGAAAAAGAATTCAAAATAATTATTTTAAGGAAAATCAGTGAGATTGATGAGAACACAAACACTGAACTTCGGAAATATGAACAAAGCAAGAAACTTAACAAAAAAATGGAAATCATAAAAAAGAACCAAACAAATTCTGGAGATGAAGACTCCAGAACAACAAAATGAAAATGAAAAGTGCAATAGATAGCGTCAACAGTTGGCTCAATCAGGTAGAAGAAAGAATCTGTGAGCTTGAAGACAAATCTCTTGATATGCACCAAGGAAAATAAAGAAATTAGAATTTAAAAAAGAGCAAAAATGCCTAAGTGAACAGTGGGACATGATCAAAAGAAACCATATTTACCTTAAGGGAGTCCCAGAAGGAGGAGAAGAGAGAAAGGGATAGAAACCTTAATTAAAAAAATAATGACTGAAAACTTGCCAAATCCAGGGAGAGATATGGCCATCCACGTATAGGAATTTGAAAGATTCCCAAACAGATTCAACCCAAAGAGATCTTCACTGAGACACATTATAATCAAGCTCTCAAAAATCAAAGACAGAGAGAATCTTGAAAGCAGCAAGAGAAAAAAAGAATCATTACATACAAAGGAATCCTGATAAAGCAATCAGCAGATTTCTCAGCAGAAAACCTGTGGGCCAGGAGAGAGTGGGATGATATATAGAAAGTGCTGAAAGAAAAAAAAATGCCTGTGAAGCCATCTGGTCCTGTGCTTTTGTTTGTTGGAAGATTTTTAATCACAGTTTCAATTTCAGTGCTTGTGATTGGTCTGTTTATATTTTCTATTTCTTCCTGGCTCGGTCTTGGAAGGTTGTGCTTTTCTAAGAATTTGTCCATTTCTTCCAGGTTGCCCATTTTATTGGCATATAGTCGCTTGTAGTAATCTCTCATAATCCCTTGTATTTCTGCAGTGTCAGTTGTTACTTCTCTTTTTTCATTTCTAATTCTATTGATTTGAGTCTCATCCCTTTTTCTCTTGATGAGTCTGGCTAATGGTTTATCAATTTTGTTTATCTTCTCAAAGAACCAGCTTTTAGTTTCATTGATCTTTGCTACTGTTTCCTTCATTTCTTTCTTACTTATTTCTGATATGATCTTTATGATTTCTTTCCTTCTGCTAACTTTGGGGACTTTTTGTTCTTCTTTCTCTAATTGCTTTAGGTGTAAGATTAGGTTGTTTATTTGAAATGTTTCTTGTGTCTTGTGGTAGGACTGTTTTGTTATAAACTTCCTACTTAGAACTCTTTTGCTGCATCCCATAGGTTTTGGGTCATCATTGTCATTTGTTTCTAGGTATTTTTTGATTTCCTCTTTGATTTCTTCAGTGATCTATTCACAGGCAAATTCTATCAAACATTTAGAGAAGAGCTAACACCTATCCTTCTCAAATGCTTCAAAAATAAAGCACAGGGAGGAACACTCCCAAACTCATTCTACAAGGCCATCATCACCATGATACCAAAACCAGACAAAGATGTCACAAAGAAAGAAAACTACAGGCCAATATCACTGATGAACATAGATGCAAAAATCCTCAACAAAATACTAGCAAACAAAATCTAACAGCACATTAAAAGGATTATACACCATGATCAAGTGGGGTTTATCGCAGGAATGCAAAGATTCTTCAATATACGCAAATCAATCAATGTGATACACCATATTAACAAACTGAAGAATAAAAACCATATGATCATCTCAGTAGGTGCATAAAAAGCTTTTGACAAAATTCAACACCCATTTATAATAAAAACGCTCCAAAAGTAGGCATAGAGGAAATTTACCTCAACATAATAAAGGCCATATATGACAAACCCAGAGCCAACATCGTTCTCAATGGTGAAAAACTGAAACCATTTCCTCTAAGATCAGGAACAAGACAAGGTTGTCCACTCTCACCACTATTATTCAACATTGTTTTGGAAGTTTTAGACACAGCAGTCAGAGAAGAAAAAGAAATAAAAGGAATCCAGATCAGAAAAGGAGTAAAGCTGTCACTGTTTGCAGATGACATGATACTATACACAGAGAATCCTAAAGATGCTACCAGAAAACTACTAGAGCTAATCAGTGAATCTGGCAAAGTAGCAGGATACAAAATTAATGCACAGAAATCTCTTGCATTCCTATACACTAATGATGAAAAGTCTGAAAGAGAAATTAAGGAAAAACTCCCATTTACCACTGCAACAAAAAGAATAAAATACCTAGGAATAAACCTACCTAGAGGGACAAAAGACCTGTAAGCAGAAAACTATAAGACACTGCTGAAAGAAATTAAAGATGATACAAACAGATGGAGAGATATACCATATTCTTGGAATGGAAGAATCAACATTGTGAAAATGACTATACTACCCAAAACAATCTACAGATTCAATGCAATCCCTAACAAACTACCACTGGCATTTTTCACAGAACTAGAACAAAAAAATTCAATTTGTATGGAAACACAAAAGACCCCAAAGAGCCACAGAAATCTTGAGAACGAAAAATGGACCTGGAGGAATCAGGATCCCTGACTTCAGACTACAGCACAAAGCTACAATAATCAAAACAGTACGGTACTGGCACAAAAACAGAAAGATAGATCAATGGAACAGGATAGAAAGCCCAGACATAAACCCACGCACGTATGGTCAACTTATTTTTGATAAAGGAGGCAAGAATATATAATGGTGAAAAGACAGCCTCTTCAATAAGTGCTGCTGGGAAAACTGGACAGCTACATGTAAAAGAATGAAATGACAACACTCCATAACACCGTATACAAAAATAAACTCAAAATGGATTAAAGACCTAAATGTAAGGCCAGACACTATAAAACTCTTAGAGGAAGGGCTTCCCTGGTGGTACAGTGGTTGAGAGTCCACCAGCCGAGGCAGGGGACACGGGTTTGTGCCTTGGTCCGGGAAGAACCCACGTGCTGCGGAGCCGCTAGGCCCATGAGCCATGGTCACTGAGCCTGCGCGTCCAGAGCCTGTGCTCCGCAAGGGGAGAGGCCACAACAGTGAGAGGCCTGCGTACCACAAAAAAAAAAAAAAAAAAAAACCTCTTAGAGGAAAACATAGGCAGAACACTCTATGACATAAATCACAGCAAGATCCTTTTTGACCATTCTAGAGAAATGGAAATAAAAACAAAAATTAACAAATGGGACCTAATGAAACTTCAAAGCTTTTGCACAGCAAAGGAAACCATAAACAATACGAAAAAAAAAAAACCCTCAGAATGGAAGAAAATATTTGCAAATGAGGCAACTGACAAAGGATTAATCTGCAAAATTTACAGGCAGCTCATGCAGCTCAATATCAAAAAAACAAACAACCCAATCCAAAAATGGGTAGAAGACCTAAACAGACATTTCGCCAAAGAAGATATACAGATTGCCAACAAACACATAAAAGAATGCTCAACATCATTAACTATTAGAGAAATGCTAATCAAAACTACAATGAGATGTCACCTCACAGCAGTCAGAATGGCCATCATCAAGAAATATCTACAAACAATAAATGCTGGAGAGGGTGTGGAGAAAAGGGAACCCTCTTTCACTGTTGGTGCGAATGTAAATTGGTACAGCCACTATGGAGAAGAGTATGGAGTTTCCTTAAAACATCAGAAGAAGAACTACCATACGACCCAGAAATCCCACTACTGGGCATATACCCTGAGAAAACCAAAATTCAAAAAGAGTCATGTACCACAATGTTCACTGCAGCTCTATTTACAATAGCCAGGACATAAAAGCAACCTAAGTGTCCATCGACAGACGAATGGATAAAGAAAAGGTGGCATATATATACAGTGGAATACTACTCAGCCATAAAAAGAAACGAAATTGAGTTATTTGTAGTGAGGTGGATGGACCTATAGTCTGTCATACAGAGTGAAGTATGTCAGAAAGAGAAAAACAAATACCATATGCTAACACATATATATGGAATCTAAAAAGAAAAAAAATGGGTATGAAGAACCTAGGGGCAGGACAGGAATAAAGATGCAGACCTACTAGAGAATGGACTTGAGGACACAGGGAGGGAGAAGAATAAGCTGGGACAAAGTGAGAGAGTGGCAAGGACATATATACACTACCAAATGTAAAATCGATAGCTAGTGGAAGCAGCCACATAGCATAGGGAGATCAGCTTGGTGCTTTGTGACCATCTTGAGTGTTGGGATAGGGAGCGTGGGAGGGTGGGAGATGCAACAGGGAAGAGATATGGGTATATATGTGTATGTATAGCTGATTCACTTTGTTATAAACAGAAATGAACACACCACTGTAAAGCAATTATACTCCAATAAAAATGTTTAAATAAATATATAAATAATAATTTAAAAACAAGAAAATAAAAAGATGTCACAAAGAAAGAAAACTATAGGCCAATATCACTAATGAACATATATGCAAAAATCCTCAACAAAATACTAGCAAACAGAATCCAACAGCAGATTAAAAGATTGATACACCATGATCAAGTGGGGTTTATCCCTGGAATGCAAGGATTCTTCAGTATACGCAAATCAATCAATGTGATACACCACATTAACAAACTGAAGGTTAAAAACCATATGATTATCTCAATAGGTGCAGAAAAAGCTTTTGACAAAATTCAACACCCATTTATGATAAAAACCCTCCAGAAAGTAGGCTCAGAGGGAACTTACCTCAACATAATAAAGGCCATATACGACAAACCCAGAGCCAATATCATTCTCAATGGTGAAAAACTGAAATCATTTCCTCTAAGATCAGGAATAAGACAAGGTTGCCCCCTCTCACCACTATTATTCAACATTGTTTTGGAAGTTTTAGACACAGCAATTAGAGAAGAAGAAGAAATAAAAGGAATCCAGATCAGGAGTAAAGCTGTCACTGTTTGCAGATGACATGATACTACACAAAGAGAATCCTAAAGATGCTACCAGAAAACTACTAGAGCTAATCAATGAATTTGGTACAGTAGCAGGTTACAAAATTAATGCACAGAAATCTCCTGCATTCCTATACACTAATGATGAAAAATCTGAAAGAGGAATTAAGGAAACACTCCTATTTACCATTGCAAGAAAAAGAATAAAATATTTAGGAATAAACCTACCTAAGGAGACAAAAGACCTGTATGCAGAAAACTATAAGACACTGATGAAAGAAATTAGGGATGATACAAACACATGGAGAGATATACCATGTTCTTGGATTGGAAGAATTAACATTGTGAAAATGACTATACTACCCAAAGCAATCTACAGATTCAATGCAATCCCTAACAAACTACCACTGGCATTTTTCACAGAACTAGAACAAAAAATTTCACAATTTGTATGGAAACACAAAAGACCCTGAAGAGCCGAAGCAATCTTGAGAAAGAAAATTAGACCTGGAAGAATCAGGCTCCCTGACTTCAGACTATACTACAAAGCTACAGTAATCAAGACAGTATGGTACTGTTACAAAAACAGATATATAGATCAATGGAACAGGATAGAAAGTCCAGAGATAAACCCATGCACATATGGTCACCTTATTTTTTATAAAGGAGGCAAGAATATACAGTGAAGAAAAGACAGCCTCTTCAATAAGTGGTGCTGGGAAAAGTGGACACCTATATGTAAAAGAATGAAATTAGAACACTCCCTAACACCATATACAAAAATAAACTCAAAATGGATTAAAGACCTAAATGTAAGGCCAGACACTGTAAAACTCTTAGAGGAAAACATAGGCAGAACACTCTATGACATAAATCACAGCAAGATCCTTTTTGACCCACCTCCTAGAGAAATGGAAATAAAAATAAACAAATGGGACATAATGAAACTTAAAAGCTTTTGCACAGCAAAGGAAACCGTAAACAATACGAAAAGACAACACTGAGAATGGGAGAAAATATTTGCAAATGAAGCAACTGACAAAGGATTAATCTCCAAAATTTACAAGCAGCTCATGCAGCTCAATATCAAAAAAACAAACAACCCAATCCTAAAATGGGCTGAAGACGTAAATAGACATTTCTCCAAAACAGATTGCCAACAAACCCATGAAAGAATGCTCAACATCACTAATCATTAGAGAAATGCAAATCAAAACTACAATAAGGTATCACCTCACACCAGTCAGAATGGCCATTATCAAAAAATCTACAAACAATAATGCTGGAGAGGGTGTGGAGAAAAGGGAACCCTCTTTCACTGTTGGTGGGAATGTAAATTGATACAGCCACTATGGAGAACAGTATGGAGGTTCCTTAAAAAACTAAAGTTGGAACTACCATATGACCCAGTAATCCCACTACTGGGCATATACCCTGAAAAAACCATAATTCAAAAAGAGATATGTACCACAGTGTTCATGGAAGCACTGTTTACAATAGCCAGGACATGGAAACAATCTAAATGTCCATTGACAGATGAATGGATAAAGAAGATGTGGCACATATATACAATGGAATATTACTCAGCCATAAAAAGAAACGAAATTAAGTTATTTGTAGTGAGGTGGATAGACCTAGAGTCTGTCATACAGAATGAAGTAAGTCAGAAAGAGAAACAGAAGTTAGGGGCAGCACAGGAATAAAGACACAGACGTACAGAATGGACTTGAGGACACGGGGAGGGGGAAGGGTAAGTTGGGATGAAGTGAGAGTGGCATGGACATGTATACACTACCAAATGTAAAATAGATAGCTAGTGGGAAGCAGCCACATAGCACAGTGAGATCAGCTCGGTGCTTTGTGGGAGGGAGACTCAAGAGGGAGGAGATATGGGGATATATGTATATGTATAGCTGATTCACTTTGTTATAAAGCACAAACTAACACAGCATTGTAAAGCAATTATACTCCAATAAAGATGTTTTAAAAAAAATTCCAACCAAGAATAGTTAACTCTGCAAAGTTGTCATTCAGAAATAAAGAAATAAAGACTTTCCCAGACAAACAAAAGCTGAGGGAATTTATCATTACTGGGCCTGCCCTCCACGAAATGCTAAAGGGAGTTCTTCAAGCTAAAATAAAAGAACACTAATTAGTAACATAGAATCATATGAAAATATAAATTTCACTGTTAAAAGTAAATATATAATCAAATCCAGATACTCTGGTACTGGGAATTCCCTGGCGGTCCAGTGGTTAGGACTCCGTGCTTTCATTGCCAAGGGCATGGGTTCAATCCCTGCTTGGGGAACTAAGATCCCACAAACTGTGTGGTGCAGCCAAAAAAAGAAAAGAACAACAGTACAAAAAACTCTGGTCCTGCTTAATGGTATGTAAATTTCTTTGAAATCTAGCATATAGAGCAAAAATGTTGAAAATAACTCTAACTATAAAATTATATTAATAGACACACAAAATAAAAAAAGATGTAAATTACGAAGACAACATTAATTGGGGGGACAAGTAAATGGGTACTTTCTTATGCAATTGAAGTTAAGTTGTTATCAGCTTAAAATAGAGAGTTCTCATAGATGTGTTATGAAAGTCGCATGGTAATGACAGAGCAAAAACCTGTAACAGATATTGTACATAAAAGAAAAAAATAAAGCAAACCATGACAAAAAAATCATCAACTCATAAAAAAATGACAATAAGGAAGAAAGGAATTAAGGAACCACAAAACAACCAGAAAACAATGAACAAAATGTCAGTAGTAAGTCTTTACCTATCAATAATTACTTTAAATGTAAATGGTTTAAATTTGCCAATTGAAAGACACAGAGCAGCTGAATGAATAAAAAAATAAGATCTATATGCTGCTTACAAGAGACTCACTGAAACATTAAAGACACTCACAGGCAGAAAGTGAAGGAATGGAAAAATTATTTCAAGCGAATGGAAACCAAAAGAGAACAGGGATAGCTATACTTACATCAGACAAAATAGACTTTAAGTAAAAAATTGTAACAAGAGACAAAGAAGGTCATTGTATAATGATAAAGGGGTCAATTCATCAAGAGGGTATAACAATTATAAATATATACACACCCAATTTTGGAGCACCTAAATACATTAAATAATTATTAACAAATCTGAAGGGAGAAGTAGACAGAAATACAATACCAGTAGGGAACTTTCAACAGTATATAGATAATCCAGACAGAAAATCAATAAGGAAATAATGGATTTCAATGACACTTAAGACTAAATGAACCTAACAGACATATACAGAGCATTCCATCCAAGAGCAGCAGAATATGCATTCTTTTCAAGGGCACATAGAACATTCTCTAGGATAGATCACATGATATGTCACTAAACGTATATTAGCAAATTTAACAAGATTGAAATAATACCAAGTACCTTTCCCAACCAGAACAGTCTGAAACTAGAAATCAGTAAGAGGAAGAAAGCTGGAAAATTCATAAACATGTGGTGATTGAACAACATGCTCCTGAACACCAGTGGGTCAAAGAAGTCAAAAAGGAAATCAAGAAACATCTTGAAACAAAAGAAAATGGAAGCACAACATATGAAAACCTATGGAATGCAGCAAAATCAGTTCTAAGAGGCAAATATATAGTGCTAAATATATCAATATATCGATATAAATATGTCTTCTTACAGTAAGAAACAAGAAAGATCTCAAAGACCCTCACTTTACACCTCAAAGAACTAGAAAAAGAACAAAGCCCAAAGCTAGCAGAACGAAATAAATAACAAGGATCAGAGCAGAAATAAATGAAAAAGAGACCATAAAAACAAATAGGAGAGATCAAAAAAGCTAAGAGCTGGTTCTTTGAAAAGATAAACAAAATTGACAAACCTTTAGTCAGATTAACTAAGGAGAGGACCCAAATAAATAAACTCAAAAATGAAAGAGGAGGCATTACAACAGATACCACAGAAGTATAAATGATCATGAGAAACTACTATGAAAAATTATATGCCAATGAACAGTATAACCTAGAAAAAATGGATACATTCCTAGACACATACCAAGACCTTATCATGAATAAATAGAAAATCTAAACAGACCAATAACAAGGAGATTGACTCAGTACTCAAAATCCTCTCAACACAGAAAAGCCCGGGACTAGATGGTTTTACTGGTGAATTCTACCAAATATTTAAAGAATTGATGTCACTTCTTCTCAAACTTTCCTAAAAAATTGAAAAGGAGGGAACACTTCCAAACTTATTTTTCAAGGCCAGCATTACCCTGACACCAAAATTACTACAAGAAATGAAAATTACAGACCAATATCCCTGATGAACACAGATACAAAACTCCTTTACAAAATACTAGCAGATTGAATTCAATACCACATTGAAAGGATCACTCACCATAATCAAATAGATTCTCACTTCTGAAGGGGAAATGAAATGACAAGTTCCCCAGATATGCCACCGTACTGTGAATGACGAAGAGCCACTGACCACAAGGCCTTGGACCTCGTGGGCTTGCTGGCTGCTACTTGCCTTCTTTTAATAACAACCTCCTAGTGAAAGCAATATATTGACACTGCAAGCTGAAAGATTAATGTGATTATTTTGTTGTAACATATTGAGGATTTAACTTTCTCATATTGAAATAATACCTGAATGTTTAAAAAATTCTAACAGTACTAAAGGATATAAGATGACAACTCAGTCGGTTTTTACCCTGATCTTCAGTCCACAAGATTCCCTCCCCATATTTTATTTTTTCTTTTACTTTTAAAATTTTGTATCCTTCCAGTGATATCCATGTAAATATATACAATTGACCTTTGAATAACATGGGGGTTAATCTGTGTATAACTTATAGTCAGCCTTCCATATCCACAGTTCCCTCACATCCTTGAATTCAACCAGCCATGAGCCATGTAGACTATAGTATTTACTACTGAAAAATATACTTGTTTAAGTGGACCCTCACAGTTCAAGCCCACATTGTTCAAGGGACAACTGTACTTCATAGAACTCCTGGCTTCATAAAAAATGGTAGGTTACACTAACACATTGTGACGTACCTTTTTCAGATATTCAGAATTTTATTTTATTGATTTACTTTGTAGCTACCAGCTAATCCTGACCAAACTTATGTCTTAGTACAGTGACTTTATTAAAATAAATGTTCTATAAAACATTGCAGAGGCCATAATTGTTAACATTAACACACTTTGCCAAAGTGTATTTAAGTGGTCTAGTTTGTCAAGCATATCTTGGATAGGAAAGTAAATACCAGTATTGTGTAAGTACTTCTACTGCAGCTTAGGGAAATGAAAGAGAAATTACTTCTCAGATGTATAAAACAGGCAAATAAAATGGATCAAAAATTTCCTTCCCCTGATGAAAAGCTGCATTCATAGAAATATTCTGGTAAATAAAAACTATACTTTTTGCATTCAAGAGATTCCACATGCTGGTTTGAGATATGTAGAAATGGCAAGTTTCAGGTTCAACACAGATTTTGATATTTTCTTCCTTCCTCTTCCCTTCTTTTCCTCCTGTCTTTCCTTCCTTCTTTCTCTCCCTTTTAGTATCAAATAAAATGGCCCTTTCAGCTGTAGTATTTTCACTCTGAAATAAATGATCTTTGTAATGCATCTTTTAAATCTTTTCATTCTCCTTTAAGACGAAACCATTGCAGTTCTAGGTGCACATCACATGTGCTTATTACAAACAGCTTTTCCTGACATGTTTTCAAGTAGTTCAGAGAGGTACAATTAAGGCTGCACTAAAGAACAAGGCTCACATACATCCATATTGTATGTTTTAGTTCCAATTTAGTAGCTGCTCCGGCTACAGGTAGCCACAAGGAAAACAAGATTGTTTTTTTAAAACAATATAGTAGCAACTGAATTTCCTAAATGTATCAGTTTTCTATTGCTGTATAAGAAATTACCACAAACTTAGCTGCTTAAGAACAATAAAACAAATCTATTATTTCACAATCCATGGGTTAGGAGGAGTCTGGCACATTTTAGCCAGATCCTCTACTAAGGGCCTCACAAGGGCTGAAATCAAGGTGTCAGCCAGCTGCATTCTCACCTGGAAGCTTGACTAGGGAGAGCTCTGCTTTCAAAATCACTCAGATTGCCGCAGAACTTAGTTCTTTGGAGTTGTAAGACAGAATTCTCAGTTTTCTTGCTGACTATTGGCTGGGGACCACTTGTAGCTCCTAGATGGTATTCTCAGGTCCCTGCCACATGGCTCCCTCCATACATTGAGATGCCACATGGCCCTCTCACACTTTCACCCTTTTAACCCCCTCCTTCAGGAAAAACCCAATCCTTTTAAAAAGCTCATCTGATTAGGTCAAGCCCACCAAAGATAATCGCCCTTTTGAAGAACTCAGTTAACTGATTTGGGACTTGATTACATCTGCAAAATCCCTTCACCTTTTTTATATAAAGTAACCTAATTACAGGAGTTTTAGTCATATTCACCGTCTCACTGACTCTCAAGAGGAGGAGATAATACAGAACATATACAGCTGGGGGAAGAAATCTTGGGATCACAGCATTCTCCCTGCAATGTCAATTTAACCCTTTATTGCTCCAAGACCCCTTGTCACTTGAGCACCTTGGTGTCAAGGAATAAAATGTCTAGCATATGACCACAATACTTCTGACTAACATTTGGCAAAACCCAAAGCACAAAGTTTAAGCTACATGTTGAAGGGATTGGACAACAGAGTGAAGGCATTAGAAGATGAAATGTCTACAAATCTTGTTCTTTTTCTTCTCAAGAGATGCTCAGTCTTTCAGATTGTCTGGCCCCAAACCCTTGACCATGCCCCAAACCCCACCCCTCACTCCAGGATCCACACCTTTCTTGTTTGGCTCACTTTGCCTTTCTTGTTTCTTTCTTTCTTTTTTTTTCAGATTGTGTAACTCTGTCAATGAATTAGTAATTTTCATGAAATTGTCGATTTAGACTGAAATACACTTATTTCAAACTAATTCTTCAAACAATCTTGGTAAAATGTAGAACTTTTTTATATGGCGTTATTGTTTATCTTTTAGTGTCTTTTAAAATGTGAAGTCTTCAAGATGGGTTCATAGCATCTATTCCATAAACTTTATAATTACCACAAAGATTTTATTGTCAATTGAAGTTTAGCCTCTTCCTGTAAGTTTCTGATCTATGGTTTATCTGTTAATTTTTTTTCTACGTAAAGAACTTACGTAGGGTCTTCTTGGTCCTCTACTACTAAAAACATTGTCATTTCTTCCCTGTATGTTCTTTTTCAATTGATCTCATTTTCCTTTTCAGAAATATTTGCTTTCAGATTTACTTCAGTCTTCATTTCCTTCATTCTCATCATCCTGGCTCTCTCTAATGAGGTTGTACTTCCTTACCTTCACCCAATCCCCACTGGATGACCTTCCTCCCACCTTCTGATCAGATGCTTTGTGGAGGATGTGTGTATTTTCCTGCTGCCACCATCTCAGTCCAAGTATGACGTGTGTGAAGGGGCGAGCAAGAGAGTGACAAGTGAACATTATTAAGTCACTGAATTTGCTTTTTTTGACCTGACTTAAACCCAATACAGATCTGGTCTTTCTAAGTTTTAGTAGAATTTGTAGAAGAGATTTAAAAACAAAAATAGCTAGCATCACTTTATCCCATTGGCTGCAAAAACCACTACTGGATTCCAGAATAGTCACTTTCCTCTTTGGAAACTTGCATCTGTCAGAATTCTTTTGAACGTAAATGACAGAAAATTCTTTCCAACGTGACTCGGGCAAACAGGAAGATTTTCATCTCACTCTGCTGAACAGGCCCAGAGGACACCACTGGGAGTTAGGTTCACTCCTCTTCTGACTCATTTATGCACCATACTGCTTCCATTCTCAGAATTCTCTCAAAGATGGCTGTGAGGGCATCCATTCCCAGTGAAAAAACAAAATCCCAGAGTTTCTTCTGGGACAATACATTTTTGAAAAGTGGGTAATGGCTTCTCTATATAGCAGCAAAATGAAAGATTTAACTGTCCCTGTAAATGCCTTTGGGTTTAAGGTAACTTTTGAGTTACTTTCTATGGTACCTACCCAATAGAAGTGTTAACTGAGTGATAAAGGAGCACATGAATATTTATGTCCCAGTGTTAACTGCTCCAGGAAAAAAAAAAAAAATTCCAGTGTAAAGGAAAGGAAGATGAATGAGAAGAAGGAAGAGAGGAAAGGGTATTATTTTGGTGACCTAGATTTGGATTTTATCTCAAGCTGCTAATAGATGTATAACCTGAGCAAATTACTTGATATTTTTAAGGCCCAGTTTCTCTCCACCATGGAGATAATACTTGTAGAGTGCTTTTCTCCCAGTACCATGCTGGTGAAATGCAACGCTGTAGGTTAAGCTCTTTACACAGCTTGCATGTAGAAAGCTCTTAATAAATATCAGTTATCATTATTAGTTTAATTATCATTAAACCTGAAACATAATAACAGACTCTCAGATGCTGGTTTCCTCCATTTTTCCTCTGTTCATTCTTTCCTTTAGCTGTAGTATTTAGTTTTATTCTATTAGTTTATTCTATTCAAGGACTGACCCAGGTTTTGTGGGGCCTAAATCTCATACAGTTTTGAAGGCCTTTTAAGAGAAAGCATATAACATTGTGAAGAAAAATTAGAGACGCATGTTTAAATTTGAAAATTTAAATTTAAAAAATGATAAACTACAAATACATAAATAATGGTAAATCTTGTTATAAATCCAGAAATTTGATAATATTTTAATTTTAATAAATTACAAATCCAGAAAATTGATAATATTTTAATTTTAATAAATTACCTCCGGACACACTTCTAAACTACTTATTTTTCTTCTTTGGGTGTACATTCTTTGGTTGCTGTATCCTATCACAGCGGTTTTTTTGTTTTTTGTGGGTTTTTTTTAAATACAGCAGTTTTATAATGTTTTCAATGGGGAGAATAAAAAATAATCCAGTCTTTTCTTAGGATGGCCTGTCAAATTCATTTTTAAATACTGATGGTTTAGCAAAGTTTCTTTCAGCTTTACAGCTCGTTTCTGATAATGCCACACAGGTAACTCCAGCTCCAATTTCGCTGAGATGGCACTACTTTTAGGGGCGGATCCTCAGATGATTGAAGCGCTTTGATCTCCATCTGGATGTTCCTTGGTAGCTTCGATTTCTAGGTTGGCCAAGTCCTAGCTACTGCTGTTTTCTGTCGCACCGCTGCCACTTGTCCTGGTGTGGGCGGGGGGAGGAGGTGGTGAAGACCCATGAAGTCCTATCAGTGAGAGACCCTTGAGTGGGGAGCAGGGCAGAGTTTCATTCATGTCCTTTTCCTTGGCATCAGAGAGTCTGGATACTCTTTGAGGTTTTCCTGGGACAGGGCTGTCATTGGGCCCTGGAGGATGTAGAGGTAGGGTAACCTGTAAACCTCATCTACGGATCTAAGACCACACACCAAGAGGGCGGAGAGGATGATGCCCCAATTTGGGATGCTGATTCTTCCCTGTGTCGGATTTAACTAGCAATTAAAAATATAGGATGCAGGCAATATTTGGGAAAAACTAAAAAATTATTCACCGTTTATCTGAAATTCAAATTTAACCGGTAATCCTGTATTTATTTGGCAACACTAACACTGTGGGCCTACATGGCAGCTTTGGAAAGAGTCCATGCAGATAAGATGCCCTGAAAGTTAAGTTTCCTCAGCCTCATTTTAAATCTGCCCTCTGATTCTAGTGTAAAGCTTAACATTTTTTCCTGTTAAATGGGATGTTGAATCTAAAGTACCTGATTTGAATAGAAGCTCAAAAGGACGTTTTTTGTTTCCTTTTACTTTTTCCTTTAATTTTTTTCAATTTGGCTCATTATTCCAACATGTTGATCATTTAGGGTCTTAATTCCATAGCACATTATAGTACTAGTTTTGTCTGATCCTTAAATTATGATCAGTCAGCTCCTTTAACATTACAACACAGGCAAATTATCTTTGTTGTTGAAGATTGTAAGAACTGGGTCCTACTGCATTTGTAAAACAGAAGGCCTAATAAGGGCTAGATTCCCAAACTGGAGAATTTAAATTTATTCTTTGATTATGGGAATCCTCTCACAATGTATACATATATTAAACCATCACATTGTACAGTTTAAATATATTAGAATTTTATTTGTCAATTACACCCAATAAAGCTAAAAAATAAAACTCAACACTTGAAAGCAAAAACCTACATACCTCACTTATGTGGGATTTGGTCAAGAATTATGTTCAGTTCTAGTTGTGGTTATCAGCTTTTGGCACCTCAGGCCATAAAAGAAACAAATGTGGAATGTACTAGACCACCTGGAAAGAAAAAATAATTCTTAGGTAAGAAAAGCTTACATAGCTTTCTATGTAAAATGTCATTGCTTATAAAAATGAGAATTAAAAGAAAAAAAACTGTAGTCTTCAAAAAATACAAAATTTAAGAGAACAGGAAACCTAGAGAAATTTATTTTCTATTCTAGCATTTATTATTTCCAATGACAATATTTGATTGGGTCTATTTATTCTATTTCTGTGGATTTAATATGGGAAGCCCCTAAGGGAAGATTTTTTTGGTGGGGTAAGCCATCTCAAAGGTGGTCTTTCTGCCTCCATAGGGTTGGTTACATGAATAGTCGCTTTGGCTCATGCACTGTGACCTTGGCCAATCAGCTATGGCTAGAGAAGGAGGTTTGGATTTACTCAGGACACAGCATAATCTATAGCAATTTAGGAGTAAAGAATTGGCTTGGGTCACTCTCTCAATGGTAGACAGATGCCTTAAGATTTATAACTTCCACCTGAAATCTGATAAGAACAACAGGCCATTGATTTTCATCAAAACCATAGAAAAATATTGATGAGGATGAGGCCAGGAAGAGAGAACTAAAGCCCATCATTAGATTAGTCTGCACCCTTTGGATGGGGATATCATCATTCAATCACTCACAGCTAACTGTTCTAATATCTAGACCATCTCCCCCTTCCCATTGTGTACATGAGGCTATCATGAAAAAGTTTGCTAGTAACTTGTTAAAATCTAGTTTATAACATCTTCTTCCACTTACCAAATTTAGTAATACTGTCAAAAACCAAGCAATGATGTTGGTCTGCAGTGACTTGTTCTTGATGAAGCCATTCTAATTCTGGTCTTCACTGCTTCCTTTTCTAAGTGTTCATGTATTTTTTTAAAAAACTCTTTCTTCTAGGATTTTTGTCAAGCCCTATAATCTGTAATTCAATAAATCTACCTTCTTCCTCTTTTGAAAACTGTAGCAACACTTTCCATTCTTCAGTCTCCTGGCATGTCTCCTGTTTTCCACGGTTTTCCGATGATTACCCGCAGTGGTTCAGTAATTATAGCCACACATTCTCTATTTTCCCTGAGATGCAGTTTAGCCAGGCCAAGAGATCTGAAATAATCAGAGCAACTAGGAACTCTCTCATTTCTCCTGCTTCCTAGGTTTCAAATCATTAATATTTACTCTCCACTTTTCCTGATTCCATGAGTTGGCAGAGATAGATGCTTATGGGATCCTTAATAGTTGCCATTGGTCACATCTAGTTCCAAGTCTTTGGAAGGGCCTGCACCTAATCTTCAGAGGCAGAATCAAAGGCACATTCTGAGGCACAACTAATAAACACTTAATATTTTATACTCTTGGAAGTTGCTTACAACTGTGATGCTGCACTTCCGTGACCACCAGAAGCACGAAGACCATGGCAGTCTATTATTGCATGTTCTATTGTTTCCGGAGTATATTTATTTAATAATTATGAAGTAAAGCCTAAAAAGCCTGGTGCCGGCAAGTTCTAGTTCAAGATGGCAATGTAGGAGTATCCTAAACTGACTTCCTCTCACAGACACACCAGATCTACAGCTACATATAGAAAAATCTCCTCTGAAGGAAACCTGAAAACTAGGTGAGCAATTCCTACACATTAGGTAAATGAGAAAATCCCGCACTGAAATACGTAGGAGAGGCTGAGACAATCTCACTGTAATTCCCACCCCTGGCATGGCAACCTACAAGTGGAAGGGAACTCATAACCCTGAGTGTCTCCCTGAGGAGCTAAAGATTTGAACTCCATATCAGGCATCCCAACTTTTAAGACCTGATCCTAAGAGATTGGCCCCCAAAATATCAAGCTTTGAAAGCCAAGAGGGCTTGTGTCCACAAGACCCACAAGGCTCTAGTGAATTGAGAAACAATTCTTTAAGGGCTTGCATAGATTTGGCTACTCCCAAGGACCAGAGCCGAGGCAGCTGATGGAAAAACACTCAGTCTTCCTATGAAAGAGTCCTATTTGCTTATCTTCATAACTACGGCCTGAAAACAGACTCTAACTAAAAATATATCTAAGGGCCTACTATAATCCTCTCCAAAGACCTCGGAGAGTAGGTACTATCTTCACCTTCTCCCTCGGCCTCACTCCCAGTCACCAATATCTCTTGGAAAGGAATTGGTACACACATCTGGTGCCCCCTTTTCTGCAGCTTCTACCCAGGGAACACCCCTTGAGCACCTGCCTCTGGTGGCCAGCAGGGCCTATGTTTGCAGGTCTCATAGCACTGTAACAAATGGAGAAAGAGTTTTTGGGGTTTTCTTAAGATTTTTTTTAAAGTTTATTTTTCAGATTTACAGAAAAATTGCAGAATTTCCATAAACCCCACACACAATTTCTGCTATTATTATTAACATAATAACAATAATCATATTATTATTAACATCTAACATTAGTATGGTACTTTTTTAAAGTTTTTTTATTCTTGAATTTTATTTTATTTTTTTATACTGCAGGTTATTATTTATTTTATACATATTAGTGTATATATGTCAATCCCAACCTCCCAATTCATCTCATCCCCCCCAACCTTCTCCCCTTGGTGTCCATACGTTTGTTCTCTACATCTGTGTCTCTATCTCTGCCCTGCAAACCAGTTCATCTGTACCATTTTTCTAGATTCCACATACATGCGTTAATATGCGTTAATATACGGTATTTGTTTTTCTCTTCCTGACATACTTCACTCTGTATGACAGTCTCTAGGTCTATCCACGTCTCTACAAATGACCCAATTTCATTCCTTTTTATGGCTGAGTAATATTCCATTGTATATATGTACCACATCTTCTTTATCCATTTGTCTGTCAATGGGCATTTAGGTTGCTTCCATGACCTGGCTATTGTAAATAGTGCTGCAATGAACATTGGGGTGCATGTGTCTTTTTGAATTATGGTTTTTTTCTGGGTATAGACCCAGTAGTGGGACTGCTGGGTCATATGGTAGTCCTATTTGTAGTTTCTTAAGGAACCTCCATACTGTTCTCCATAGTGGCTGTATCAATTTACATTCCCACCAACAGTGCAAGAGGGTTCCTTTTTCTCCACACCCTCTAGAGCATTTGCTGTTTGTAGATTTCCTGATGATGCCCATTCTAAGTGGTGTGAGGCGATAGCTCACTGTAGTTTTGATTTGCATTTCTCTAATAATTAGTGATGTTAAGCAGCTTTTCATGTGCCTCTTGGCCATCTGTATGCACAGAACTAGGACAGAAAATCTTAAAATTTGTATGGAGACACAAAAGACCCAGAATAGCCAAAGCAATCTTGAGGGAAAAAAACGGAGCTGGAGGAATCAGGCTCCCTGACTTCAGACTATACTACAAAGCTACAGTAATCAAGACAATCAATATGGTATTGGCACAAAAACAGAAATAAGTCAATGGAACAAGACAGAAAGCCCAGAGATAAACCCACACACATAAGGTCAATTAATCTATGACAAAGGAGGCAAGGATATACAATGGAGAAAAGACAGTCTTTTCAACCAGTGGTGCTGGGAAAACTGGACAGCTATGTGTAAAAGAATGAAATTAGAACACTCCCTAACACCATACCCAAAAATAAACTCAAAATGGGTTAATGACCTAAATGTAAGACCGGATACTATAAAACTCTTAGAGGAAAACATAGGAAGAATACTCTTTGACATAAGTCACAGTAAGATCTTTTTTGACCCACCTCCTAGAGTAATGGAAATAAAAACAAAAATAAACAAATGGGACCTAATGAAACTTAAAAGCTTTTGCACAGCAGAGGAAACTATAAACAAGATGAAAAGACAACCCTCAGAATGGGAGAAGATATTTGCAAATGAATCAGTGGACAAAGGATTAATCTCCAAAATATATAAACAGCTCATGCAGCTCAATATTAAAAAAACAAACAACCCAATCAAAAAATGGGCAGAAGACCTAAGTAGACATTTCTCCAAAGAGAAACAGTTTTTAACCAGAGCACAATACAGAGACAGCAGACTAAAATACACCCCCAGTCTTTCTGTGAAAGCCTATCATCTTCCTAGCTGTGGCCTGATGGTTTATAATTAAATACAGATTTAAGGGCTTAGTACCATCCTCTCCAGAGACTGGGAAGACAGATGGTGCCATCTTTGTGCTCTCCCTCTGCCCCAAGCCAGGTTGCTGGTATCTCTGAGAAAGGAGCTTGTGTACACATCTGGTGACCTGGCTTTTGGGGCTGTCACCCAGAACACACATCCCTTGACAGCCTCGATTTGGTGGCAAGTAGAGCTTTGTGTTCACAGTTTCAACAGGATGGTAGAAAACAATAAAACAGTCCTTAACTGGCGGTTACCCCAGAGCTCAATGCAGAGGGGGCAGACAGACATGCCCATCTCACAGTCTTCCTCTTAAAGAGCTGTATTTGCCTACTTTAAAACCTGCTGCCTGAGGGTCTGGTTTCTAGTCAGCCTGAATCTAGGTGCCAACTGAAATCCTCCCGTTTGGGACACTGACAGGTCTTTGCACACCCTCAACTATGGGGAGCCACCAGGAATAAAGTTGGCTACTTGGGTAATCAGAGCTTTGAGAGACAGTCAAGAGCTAGGACAGGGTTGATCACCTATATGAGGCCATTCCTTCAAGACTGGAAGACGTGGTTGTTTTATCTAATCAGAGAAACCAGCACAGAGAGAGAAGGAAAATGAAGAAAGAGGAATATATTCCAAACAAAAGAACAAGACAAAACTACAGAAAAAGACCTTAATGGAGATAAGTGATTAACATGACAAAGAATTTTAAATGATGGTCATTAAGATGCTTACTGATGAGGCTTCCCTGGGGGCGCAGTGGTTGAGAGTCCGCCTGCCGATGCAGGGGACACGGGTTCGTGCCCTGGTGGGAAGATCCCACATGCCACAGAGCGGCTGGGCCTGTGAGCCATGGCTGCTGAGCCTGCGCATCCAGAGCCTGTGCTCTGCAACGGGAGAGGCCACAACAGTGAGAGGCCCGCACACGGCCAAAAAAAAAAAAAGATGCTTACTGAGCTCAGGAGAAGAATGGATGAACAAAGTGAGAATTTCAACAAAAAAAATAGAAAATATAAGAAAGTACCAAATAGAATTCAGAACTGAAGAATACAATATCTGCACTGAAAAATACACTACAGGGGTTCAACAGCCAACTAGACAAAGCAGAAGAAAGGATCCACATACTCAAAAATAGGGCAGTAGGACTCAACCAATCAGAGCAGCAGAAAGAAAAATGAAAAAAAGTGAAGATCACTTAAGGCACTTATGGGGCAACCTCAAGCAGATCAACATTTTAATATTATAGGGATCCCAGAAGGAGAAGAAAGAGAGGAAGGGGCAGAAAACTCATTTGAAGAAATAATAGCTAAAAACATCCCTAACCTGGGAAAGGAAACAGACATCCAGGAAGTCTAGAGAGTCACAAGTAAGATGAACCCAAAGACTCACACCAATACACACTATTGTTAAATTGTAAATAGCTAAGACAAGGAGAGAATCTTGAAGCAGCAAGAGAAAAACAACTTGTTACATACAAAGGGAACCCCAAAGGACTACCAGCAGATTTTTCAGCAGAAATGCTGCAGGGTGGAAGAGAGTGGCACAATATTCAAAGCGTTGGAAGAAAAAACTGCCAACTAAAAATATTCTACCCAGCAAAGTTGTCCTTCAAAATTGAAGGAGAGATAAAATTTTCCAGATAAGCAAAAGCTAAAGGACTTCATCAACACTTGACTGGCCTTACAGGAAATATTAAAGGGACGTCTTTAAATTGAAAAGGAAGAATGCTAAGTAGTAACCGGAAAACGTATGAAAGTATAACTCTCACTGGTAAAGGTAAGTATATAATAAAATTCAGAACAATCTACTGTAAGACTGGTGAGTTAATCACTTATAGTGCTAGTATGAAAGTTAAAAGACAAAAATAGTAAAAATAACCAACACTAGAAAAATTTGTTAATGGATACAAAAGATAAAAAGATGTAAATTATGACCTCTAAAACAAAATGTAGGGGGGATGGAGTAAAAATGTAGAGCTTTAGAATGCATTCAAACTTAAGTTGTTATAAACTTAAAAGAAACTGTTTTATATAGCTACATGGTAACTACAAAGCAAAAACCTATAGTAGATATACAAAAGAGAAAGAAATCTAAGCATACCACTACAGAAAATCATCCATTTACAAAAGGGAGAGAGCAAGAGAAGACAGGAACAAATGAATAACAAAACAGCCAGAAAACAGTTAACAAAATGACAATAAGGACATACCTATCAATAATTATCTTAAATGTAAATGGCAAGCAAATGACACACAGTGGATGAATGGCTAAAAAAAAAACAACCCATCTATATACTGCCTACCAGAGACTCACTTCAGATGTTAGGGATGCACAAAGACTGAAAATAAAGGGATAGAAAAATATACTCTATGCTGATGCAAACCAAAAGAGGCTGAGGTAGTTATATTTGTATCAGAAAAAAAATAGATTTTAAGACAAAGACTGTAATAAGACACAAAGACAGCCATTATCTAATAATAAATGGGTCAATCCAAAAAGAGGCTATAGGATTTGTAAAAATGTATACACCCAACATTGGAGCACTTAAATATATAAAGCAAATATAAACAGACCTAAAGGGAGAAATAGACAACAATACAACAATATTAGGGGACTTAATATTCCACCTTTCTTCGATGAATAGATCATGAAGACCAAAAAAAAAAAAAAATCAATAAGGAAACATTGGCCTTAATGAGATGTTATACCAGATACATTTAACAGACACATACAGAAAATTCCATCTAAAAGCAACAGAATATACATCTTCTCAAGAGCACATGGTACATTCTCTGGGATAGATCATGTTAGGCCACAAAAGAGGTCTTAATAGATTTAAAATCATAATCTTTTTTACCACAACATTATGAAACTAAAAGCCAATTATTAGAAGAAAACTAGAAAATTCACAAATATGTGGAGATTATACAACATGCTGTTGAACAACCAATGGGTTAAAGAAAAAAAAAGAGAAATAAAAACATATCTTGAGACGAATGAAAATACAACATACCAAAATTATGGGTTTCAGCAAAAGCAGTTCTAAGAGGAAAGTTTCTAGTGATAAATGCCTACATCAAGAAACAAACATCTTGGATAAACAACCTAACTTTACACCTCAAGGAATTAGAAAAGGAAAAAAACCTAAGCCTAAAGTTAGTAGAAAAGTAAACAAAGATGGAGTGAAAATAAATGAAATAGACAACAAAAAGACAACAGAAAATATCAATAAAATTTCGAACTGGCTGTTTAAAACGATAAGCAGAATAGACAAACCTTTAGCTAGACTCACTGAGAAAGAGAGAGAGAGGAGTCATATATAAAACCAAAGTGAAAGAGGAGACTACAACTGATACTACAGATACAAAGGATGATAAAAGACTACTATGAACAATTATATGCCGACGAATTGGACAACTTAGAAGAAAAATTTTTAAAAAGCCTAGAAACATACAACCTACCAAGACTGAATCATGAAATATAGAAAACTTAAAACAAACCAATTACTAGTAAGGATATTGAATCAGGAGTCAAAAAATCTCTCAACAGAAGTCCAGGACATGATGGCTTCACTGGTGAATTCTACCAAACATCTAAAGAAAAATTAATACTAATTCTTCTCAAATTCTTCCAAAAATCAGAAGACAATGGACCAATCTAAACTCATTCTATGAGGTCAACATCACCCAAAAACCAAAACCAGATAAGGACCATACAAGAAAAGAAAATTATAGGTCAATACCCCTGATGAACATAGATGTAAACATTCTCAACAAAATATTAGCAAACCAAATTCAACAATATATTAAAAGGACCATACACCATGATCAACTGGGATTTATTCCAGGGATGCAGTCATGGTACAACATCCACAAAAATCAATGTGATGTGCCACATTAACAAAACAAAGGATAAAAATCATATGGTCATCTCAGCAGACGCACAAAAATATGCTGAAAAAACTCAACATCCATTTACAATAAAGACTTTCAAAAAAGTGGGTAAAGAGGGAATGTCCCTCAACATAAGAAAAGCCATATATGACAAGTCCACAGCTAATAATATACTCAACAGTGGTAAGCTGAAAGCTTTTCTTCTAAGATCAGGAATAAGACAAGGATGCTGATTCTCACCACTCTTTTTTTTTTTTTTTTTTTTGCGGTACACGGGCCTCTCACTGCTGTGGCCTCTCCCGTTGCGGAGCACAGGCTCCGGACGCGCAGGCTCAGCGGCCATGGCTCACGGGCCTAGCCGCTCTGCAGCACGTGGGATCTTCCCGGACCGGGGCACGAACCCACGTGCCCTTTATCAGCAGGCAGACTCAGCCACTGCGCCACCAGGGAAGCCCCTCACCACTCTTATTCAACATAGTATTGGATATCTTAGCTACATAAATCAGACAAGAAAAAGAAATAAAAGTCACCCAAATCGGAAAGGAAGAAGTAAAACTGTCACTAATTGCAGATGACATATTATATTATAGAAAACCCTAAAAACCCCACCAAAAAACTATTGGAATAAATGAACTCAGTAAAGTTGCAGGATACAAGAATCAGTTGCATTGCTATACACTAAGAATGAACTATTAAAAAGAGAAATCGAGGGCTTCCCTGGTGGCGCAGTGGTTGAGAGTCCGCCTGCCGATGCAGGGGACATGGGTTCGTGCCCCGGTCCGGGAAGATCCCACATGCCGTGGAGCGGCTGGGCCCATGAGTCGTGGCCACTGAGCCTGCACGTCCAGAGCCTGTGCTCCACAACGGGAGAGGCCACAGCAGTGAGAGGCCCGCGTACAGAAAAGAAAAAAAAAAAGAGAGAAATGGAGAAAACAATCTCATTTATAATTGCATTAAAAAGGATAAAATACCTAGGTATAAAATTAACCAAAAAGGTGAAAGAGCTATACACTGAAAACTATAAGATATTAATGAAAGAAATTACAGATGACACAAATAAGTGGAAAGATATTCCATGATAATGGATTGGAAGAATACCGTGCAAATGCCATACTAGCCAAACTGACCTACAGATTTAATGCAATCCCTATCAAAATTCCAACGGCATTTTTCACAGAAATAGAACAATCCTAAAATTTGCTTTGAACAAAAAGACCCCCCAATAGCCAAAGCAATCTTAAGAACAAAGCTGGAGGCCTCATGCTCCCTGACCTCTAATTCTATTACAAACTACAATCATCAAAACAGAATGGTACTGGCATAAAAACAGACACACCAATCAATGAAAGAGAACAGAAAGCCCATAAATAAACCCACATTTATATGGGTAATTCATCTATGGCAAAGGAGGCAAGATTATAAAATGGGCAGAAGACAGCCTCTTCAATAAATGGTGCTGGGAAGACTGGATAGCTACATGTAAAAGAATGAAACTGGACCACTATCTTACACCATACACAAAAATTAACTCAAAGTGGATTAAAGACTTGAATGTAAACCGTGAAACCATAAAACTTCTAGAAGAAGACAAAGCAGGGACTTTCCCGGTGGCGCAGTGGATAAGACTCTGCGCTCCCAATGCAGGGGGCTCAAGTTCAATCCCTGGCCAGAGAACTAGATCCCACATGCATGCCGCAACTGAGAGTTCGCATGCCACAACTAAGGGGCCAGAGAGCTGCAACTAAGGAGCCCACAAGCTGCAACTAAGACCTGGCACAACCAAATAAATAAATATTTAACAACAAAAAAAGGAAGAAAACAAAGCATTGAGCCTCTTGACATTGGTCTTGATGATGATTTTTTGGATTTGACACCAAAAGCAAAGACAACAAAACTAAAAATAAGTGGGGCTGCATCAAACTAAGAAGCTCCTGCACAGCAAAGGAAACGATCAACAAAATTAAAAGGTAAAAAATAAAATAGGAGAAAATATTTGGAAATCATGTATCAGATAAGGGCTTAATATGCAAAATATATAAAGAACCATACAACTCAATGGCAAAAAACCCCAAGCAACCTGACTAAAAAATTGGCAAAGGATCTGAATAGACATTTTTCCAAAGAAGACATACAGATTGCCAACAGGTACATAAAAAGATGCTCAACATCACTAATCAGAGAAATGCAAGTCAAAACCACAATGAGATATCACCTCATACATTAGAAAGGCTATTATTAAAAAGACACAAAATGTTAAGCATTGGTGAGGGTGTGGAGAAAAGGGAAACCTTATCCACCGTTAATGGGAATGTAAATTGGTGCAGCCACTATGCAGAAGAGTATGGAGGTTCCCCAAAAAATTAAAATTAGAACTACCATACAATCCAGCAATTGCACTTCTGGGTATTTATCCAAGGAAAATAAAAACACTAACTGGAAAAGTTATCTACACCCTGATGTTCACTGCAGGATTATTTACAATAGCCAAGATACAGAAACAACCTAAGTGTCCACTGATGGATAAATGGATAAAGAAGATGTGGTATATGTATACACACACACACACACACACACACACAATGGAATATCATTCAGCCATCAACAGAATGAAATCTTGCCATTTGCAACAACATCAATGGATATTAAGGGCATTATGCTAAGTGAAATAAGTCAGACAAAGACAAATATTGCATGATCTCACTTATGTGTGGAATCTTAAAAACAAACAACAACAAAGCTCATAGATACAAAGAAGGGACTGGTGGTGGCCAAAAGTGGTTAGTGACACTACTAGGCATATACCCAGGGAAAACCACAATTCAAAAAGATACATGCACCCCAATGTTCATTGCAGCACTATTTACAATAGCTAGGTCATGGAAGCAACCTAAATGCCCATCGACAGATGAATGGATAAAGAAGATGTGGTACATATACAGAATGGAATATTACTCAGCCATAATAAGGAACGAAATTGGGTCACTTGTAGAGACGTCGATGGATCTAGAGACTGTCATACAGAGTGAAGTCAGTCAGAAAGACAAAAACAAATACCATATATTAACGCATATATGTGGAACCTAGAAGAATGGTACAGATGAACCGGTTTTCAGGGCAGAAACTGAGACACAGATGTAGAGAACAAACGTATGGACACCAAGGGGGGAAAGTGGTGGAGGGGCAGGGGTGGTGGTGAGATGAATTGGGAGATTGGGATTGACATGTATACACTGATGTGTATAAAACTGATGACTAATAAGAACCTGCTGTTTAAAAATATAAATAAAATAAAATTCAAAAATTAAAAAAAATAGGGGGGTGGGTGAGGGGTGGGTAAAATGGGTGAAGGGGCTCAAAAAGTACACACTTCCAGTTATAAAATAAGTCCTGGAGATGTAAGTTACAACATGGTTACTATAATTATGATACTGTTTTATATATCTGAGAGTTGCTACGCTAAGAGAATAGATTTTAAAAGTTCTCGTCACAAAAAAGAAAATAATTTGTAACCATATGGAGTGATGGTCATTAACTAGACTTACTGTGGTGGTCATTTCACAATATACAAATACCGAATGTTGTACACCTGAACCTAATATAATGATACCTGTCAATTACATCTCAATTTTTTTTAAAACAAAGGGCTGGTGGGGACTTCCCTGGTAGTTCCGTGGTTAAGACTCCACACTTCTGCTGCAGGGGGTGCGGGTTAGATCCCTGGTGGGGGAACTAAGATCCCACATGAGGCCAAAAAAAAAAATAAAAAAACAGGCCTGGTGCTCTTTTCTTCATGAAAAGAACCTGAACTGTTTGCTTGTTTCTTCGTTTTATTTTGTTTTTATTCTCCCTCACTTAAATAATGATGTGATAATGGTTTATAATGATATCTCATTTCACAATCAAGTGATAGTAAAAGAAACGTTAAGATTACAGTCTAATTGGAATGAGAAATCTAAATCTTTGTGTGATACATTGGAATATAAAAGTGAAAAGAGTATCTAGTTCCTATATTAAACAAGCACAATCAGCAAGCCTTTGATACTGCTTTTTTCCGTTAACATTGCTGATATCAGAACCTGAAATGAGTTCCCACAAAGAAAATTTGATAAAAAGTGTTCAGGATACAAGCACTGCTTTGATGCCCCAAGTCTAACACAATGTCAGACACTTAGTAGCCACATTACAATGTTTGCTTAATTGAGTTTACATGCCACATGAAAAAAATGCAAGTTAGGGGCTTCCCCGGTGGCGCAGTGGTTGGGAGTCCGCCTGCCGATGCAGGGGACGCGGGTTCGTGCCCCGGTCCTGGGGGATCACCATGCCGCGGAGCGGCTGGGCCTGTGAGCCATGGCCGCTGGGCCTGCACGTCCGGAGCCTGTGCTCCGCAACGGGAGAGGCCACGGCAGTGAGAAACCCGCGAACAGCAAAAACAAACAAACCATAAATGCAAGTTAAATCTCGGACTCTGAAAACCATTATAATTATTTCACAGAAAGCAAGGGTTCAGGGAAAGAGAAAGGGGATTAGGACTGAACATACGTTATGGGGACTGTAACGGCAACAAATGGAAATATGTTGCATAACAAAATATTTTACCTTTTATTGGCATTTGAAGCAGCACAATAAGGAGAAAACTTTTTCTTTCTGCTAGTGTTCTTTAAAAACATGGGATAGAAACAAACATTTCAGGCAGATAGGAGCTAAAAACCCCAGCTTCATGGCTATTGGAAACGGGCTTTGTTGTTGTTAAGAGCTTACCTGCTGGTACAGATCTGTAGAATTTAGGGACTTAATTCTTACCTTTTCCCAGGTGAGTTCACATGAGACTACAGAAGTCACAAGTCACAAGCAGTCCTCAAAACTGATGGCTTCCCCACGGAGGCTTGCTTGTAACCTCGAAGGAGACTCAGAATCCGAACCTCCTCGTACCTGTTCTCGAAAGGAATGGGAGGAGAGGAGTGAGCTACGCCTGCCTGGTTCTTTATTTCAAGCTCATCAGCTAGGTAAACGCACTCCACCTGGAACTTTGCGTGCAAAGGGCGGAGCACGAGACTTCTGCCTGGAGAAATTCTTCCTCGTGAAAACCGGAGAGTCAGAAAATTGTTTTGGCTCAAGAGTATTTTAACACTTTTTGGCTTACAATGTGTTTACATATTCAACTCCTTCCCAAACTCTAGAAGGTAAGCAGGGCACATATTATCTCTGTTTTTGTAATTACGAAGTTGAGATGCAGTAATGCTGTCTCATAGTCACCTGAAAGTCATTACACCAGAATGAATCTGTAATCTAACACCCACCCTTCCCCAACACCTAACTGGTAGTTCCTCAGGAGTCAGATAATGAGGAGTAATCCTTGATGATTCCCAGGTTGTAATCCTTTCACCTAAGATGATTTCAACAGCCTCTATCTACCTATCATCTATTTATCTATGGGAGAAGCGGAGCAGTGAGGGAATTTGGAATGAGGAGCCTTTGGCAGAACCTGTGTTAGCTCCAGCCCTAGTGACACAAATAAGTCTCTCTGTCCCCTTAGCTGAGTGTCAATAGTGTAATTTTTGGGGGTGGAAGTGAGGAAGACTTTTTAAAAATAAATGCACACATCATAAGCATAGCACTCAATGAATTTTGACAAGAAATCTCATCTGCAACAATGAAGCAGCATAGTTTAAAATTTTTTAACAGAATTGTAGC